>NC_064614.1:792562201-792766524 GCF_023898315.1 Schistocerca nitens
GCAATAGCGATAGTGCACGAGTACTCGAAATGACAGTGCTCTCTTGATTTTTTCACTCGTGTTCCGCAGGCCGCAGTTTGCACTATCACTTCCTCACCAACACGTAATGTCGCCTCCCAGAGCGCAGACGTCCGCTGCTCTCTGTAGTCGAAAAGGGCAGTTGTTTTGAAGTGCGATGGATGAGCAGCCAGCCCCAGCAGAACAGGAAGCTGTGGCGTGCACTGTTTCTACAAATGCTAGGAACACTGGTGCCCATTGCAGCGCACGTAGCATGGCCGAGCGCTCTATGGCGCTGGTTTAAGGCACCAGTCTCTTCGTAGGCGTCGGTTCGAATCCCAGCGCTGCCAGGGGTTTTGCTGTAGTCGTGTTAACCTGCCGCTTTCTCTTCACGTGTAACCTCCTTGAGCTCACATATGTTTGTTACATGGAGCATTCTAGCTCCGCCTGACAGGTACAGCTATGATACTTTAGTGGTTACGGAAAGCCCAGGTTCGAAACCTGGTCACAGCACGAAAACGTCTCTCGATGCTGTCTCCTTAACTACGACAGCTACAGACAAGTGGCGTCGCTACCATACGGCGGGCACGGCATTTTCTTGTTGTGGATGGCCTAAAGAGACGCTTCCAGTGGGAGAGCAGTGGAAATACATGGCACAGCGATTGCCAAGACACTTACATTTCGGAGTGATCTTTGTACTACAAAGGAAACGTTTCGCCGCTCGTGCTCCAGCGGTAACGTGGCCGAGCGGTCTAAGGCGCTGGTTTTAGGCACCAGTCTCTTCGGAGGCGTGGGTTCGAATCCCACAGCTGCCAATTTTTACGTCTCACTTTTGTGCCGCTGCGGTGTGTTCTCGTGGCGTAGGACGCAGCTCTTGTGACGCGCGTGTTGTGTAGGTAGCGTGGCCGAGCGGTCTAAGGCGCTGGTTTCAGGCACCAGTCTCTTGAGAGGCGTGGGTTCCAACCCCACAGCTGCCAAACGTGTAATGTTTCCTGTGTCGAAGACGGCTGCGCTTATTGCCTGCAAAGAAAACAGCACAACAAGGCGTGAGCTTCTGCTTCGTGAATTGCCGTAGAACAGTGCGTGGTGCAACGACAGGATTTGGAGGCGCCTTTTGCTCTCATCATTGCTGGCGTTCGTCTCCACGAAATGCGTCCGGAGCACGCCGTTCTATAACGCGAGAGAGTGGATTTTTTACAGTTGTCGACAGTTAACCGTGCGTGGTTGCTGCGTTCGCTGGAAGAGCGCTGCCGCCGTTATCCGGTGTGGTCTAGTGGCTAGGATACCTGGCTCTCACCCAGGAGGCCCGGGTTCGATTCCCGGTACCGGAAATGCGCGTTTTTGTTGCTCCTCTTTTGCGACTTGTCCCGACTTTGATCGACTGACGCTACGCTGACGCGTGCAGAAAGCCACGTTAAGTATGATTCGTGGCAACACCTGACGGCGAGAGAGATGCGGCATCTATCCACTTGTTATCCAGCCACATACGGGTACCTGTAGTCAAGAGGCTTGGAGGACTGCAAGATATTGCCACGGAGGTGAATGCAGCTAACCACTGTAGTTAGTGTCCTGACAGCGCAGCAACGTTCATTTGCTCGTATACACGTGATGCGGACCGTGTCTGACACTGCTGTGGCGTACACCTTGGCCTAGGCTTTGCTGTGTATCGCCACTTGCATTCCAGCCAGCTGCTTTCGTGAGCGGCTTCGTGGCCGTGGCCGTGATCGTCTAGTGGTTAGGACACTGCGTTGTGGCCGCAATAACCCAGGTTCGAATCCTGGTCACGGCAATTTTGAAAGTTTTGCCTTACTGCCGTTGCAATAGCGATAGTGCACGAGTACTCGAAATGACAGTGCTCTCTTGATTTTGTCACTCGTGTTCCGCAGGCCGCAGTTTGCACTATCACTTCCTCACCAACACGTAATGTCGCCTCCCAGAGCGCAGACGTCCGCTGCTCTCTGTAGTCGAAAAGGGCAGTTGTTTTGAAGTGCGATGGATGAGCAGCCAGCCCCAGCAGAACAGGAAGCTGTGGCGTGCACTGTTTCTACAAATGCTAGGAACACTGGTGCCCATTGCAGCGCACGTAGCATGGCCGAGCGCTCTATGGCGCTGGTTTAAGGCACCAGTCTCTTCGTAGGCGTCGGTTCGAATCCCAGCGCTGCCAGGGGTTTTGCTGTAGTCGTGTTAACCTGCCGCTTTCTCTTCACGTGTAACCTCCTTGAGCTCACATATGTTTGTTACATGGAGCATTCTAGCTCCGCCTGACAGGTACAGCTATGATACTTTAGTGGTTACGGAAAGCCCAGGTTCGAAACCTGGTCAGAGCACGAAAACGTCTCTCGATGCTGTCTCCTTAACTACGACAGCTACAGACAAGTGGCGTCGCTACCATACGGCGGGCACGGCATTTTCTTGTTGTGGATGGCCTAAAGAGACGCTTCCAGTGGGAGAGCAGTGGAAATACATGGCACAGCGATTGCCAAGACACTTACATTTCGGAGTGATCTTTGTACTACAAAGGAAACGTTTCGCCGCTCGTGCTCCAGCGGTAACGTGGCCGAGCGGTCTAAGGCGCTGGTTTTAGGCACCAGTCTCTTCGGAGGCGTGGGTTCGAATCCCACAGCTGCCAATTTTTACGTCTCACTTTTGTGCCGCTGCGGTGTGTTCTCGTGGCGTAGGACGCAGCTCTTGTGACGCGCGTGTTGTGTAGGTAGCGTGGCCGAGCGGTCTAAGGCGCTGGTTTCAGGCACCAGTCTCTTGAGAGGCGTGGGTTCCAACCCCACAGCTGCCAAACGTGTAATGTTTCCTGTGTCGAAGACGGCTGCGCTTATTGCCTGCAAAGAAAACAGCACAACAAGGCGTGAGCTTCTGCTTCGTGAATTGCCGTAGAACAGTGCGTGGTGCAACGACAGGATTTGGAGGCGCCTTTTGCTCTCATCATTGCTGGCGTTCGTCTCCACGAAATGCGTCCGGAGCACGCCGTTCTATAACGCGAGAGAGTGGATTTTTTACAGTTGTCGACAGTTAACCGTGCGTGGTTGCTGCGTTCGCTGGAAGAGCGCTGCCGCCGTTATCCGGTGTGGTCTAGTGGCTAGGATACCTGGCTCTCACCCAGGAGGCCCGGGTTCGATTCCCGGTACCGGAAATGCGCGTTTTTGTTGCTCCTCTTTTGCGACTTGTCCCGACTTTGATCGACTGACGCTACGCTGACGCGTGCAGAAAGCCACGTTAAGTATGATTCGTGGCAACACCTGACGGCGAGAGAGATGCGGCATCTATCCACTTGTTATCCAGCCACATACGGGTACCTGTAGTCAAGAGGCTTGGAGGACTGCAAGATATTGCCACGGAGGTGAATGCAGCTAACCACTGTAGTTAGTGTCCTGACAGCGCAGCAACGTTCATTTGCTCGTATACACGTGATGCGGACCGTGTCTGACACTGCTGTGGCGTACACCTTGGCCTAGGCTTTGCTGTGTATCGCCACTTGCATTCCAGCCAGCTGCTTTCGTGGGCGGCTTCGTGGCCGTGGCCGTGATCGTCTAGTGGTTAGGACACTGCGTTGTGGCCGCAATAACCCAGGTTCGAATCCTGGTCACGGCAATTTTGAAAGTTTTGCCTTACTGCCGTTGCAATAGCGATAGTGCACGAGTACTCGAAATGACAGTGCTCTCTTGATTTTGTCACTCGTGTTCCGCAGGCCGCAGTTTGCACTATCACTTCCTCACCAACACGTAATGTCGCCTCCCAGAGCGCAGACGTCCGCTGCTCTCTGTAGTCGAAAAGGGCAGTTGTTTTGAAGTGCGATGGATGAGCAGCCAGCCCCAGCAGAACAGGAAGCTGTGGCGTGCACTGTTTCTACAAATGCTAGGAACACTGGTGCCCATTGCAGCGCACGTAGCATGGCCGAGCGCTCTATGGCGCTGGTTTAAGGCACCAGTCTCTTCGTAGGCGTCGGTTCGAATCCCAGCGCTGCCAGGGGTTTTGCTGTAGTCGTGTTCCTGCCGCTTTCTCTTCACGTGTAACCTCCTTGAGCTCACATATGTTTGTTACATGGAGCATTCTAGCTCCGCCTGACAGGTACAGCTATGATACTTTAGTGGTTACGGAAAGCCCAGGTTCGAAACCTGGTCAGAGCACGAAAACGTCTCTCGATGCTGTCTCCTTAACTACGACAGCTACAGACAAGTGGCGTCGCTACCATACGGCGGGCACGGCATTTTCTTGTTGTGGATGGCCTAAAGAGACGCTTCCAGTGGGAGAGCAGTGGAAATACATGGCACAGCGATTGCCAAGACACTTACATTTCGGAGTGATCTTTGTACTACAAAGGAAACGTTTCGCCGCTCGTGCTCCAGCGGTAACGTGGCCGAGCGGTCTAAGGCGCTGGTTTTAGGCACCAGTCTCTTCGGAGGCGTGGGTTCGAATCCCACAGCTGCCAATTTTTACGTCTCACTTTTGTGCCGCTGCGGTGTGTTCTCGTGGCGTAGGACGCAGCTCTTGTGACGCGCGTGTTGTGTAGGTAGCGTGGCCGAGCGGTGTAAGGCGCTGGTTTCAGGCACCAGTCTCTTGAGAGGCGTGGGTTCCAACCCCACAGCTGCCAAACGTGTAATGTTTCCTGTGTCGAAGACGGCTGCGCTTATTGCCTGCAAAGAAAACAGCACAACAAGGCGTGAGCTTCTGCTTCGTGAATTGCCGTAGAACAGTGCGTGGTGCAACGACAGGATTTGGAGGCGCCTTTTGCTCTCATCATTGCTGGCGTTCGTCTCCACGAAATGCGTCCGGAGCACGCCGTTCTATAACGCGAGAGAGTGGATTTTTTACAGTTGTCGACAGTTAACCGTGCGTGGTTGCTGCGTTCGCTGGAAGAGCGCTGCCGCCGTTATCCGGTGTGGTCTAGTGGCTAGGATACCTGGCTCTCACCCAGGAGGCCCGGGTTCGATTCCCGGTACCGGAAATGCGCGTTTTTGTTGCTCCTCTTTTGCGACTTGTCCCGACTTTGATCGACTGACGCTACGCTGACGCGTGCAGAAAGCCACGTTAAGTATGATTCGTGGCAACACCTGACGGCGAGAGAGATGCGGCATCTATCCACTTGTTATCCAGCCACATACGGGTACCTGTAGTCAAGAGGCTTGGAGGACTGCAAGATATTGCCACGGAGGTGAATGCAGCTAACCACTGTAGTTAGTGTCCTGACAGCGCAGCAACGTTCATTTGCTCGTATACACGTGATGCGGACCGTGTCTGACACTGCTGTGGCGTACACCTTGGCCTAGGCTTTGCTGTGTATCGCCACTTGCATTCCAGCCAGCTGCTTTCGTGGGCGGCTTCGTGGCCGTGGCCGTGATCGTCTAGTGGTTAGGACACTGCGTTGTGGCCGCAATAACCCAGGTTCGAATCCTGGTCACGGCAATTTTGAAAGTTTTGCCTTACTGCCGTTGCAATAGCGATAGTGCACGAGTACTCGAAATGACAGTGCTCTCTTGATTTTGTCACTCGTGTTCCGCAGGCCGCAGTTTGCACTATCACTTCCTCACCAACACGTAATGTCGCCTCCCAGAGCGCAGACGTCCGCTGCTCTCTGTAGTCGAAAAGGGCAGTTGTTTTGAAGTGCGATGGATGAGCAGCCAGCCCCAGCAGAACAGGAAGCTGTGGCGTGCACTGTTTCTACAAATGCTAGGAACACTGGTGCCCATTGCAGCGCACGTAGCATGGCCGAGCGCTCTATGGCGCTGGTTTAAGGCACCAGTCTCTTCGTAGGCGTCGGTTCGAATCCCAGCGCTGCCAGGGGTTTTGCTGTAGTCGTGTTCCTGCCGCTTTCTCTTCACGTGTAACCTCCTTGAGCTCACATATGTTTGTTACATGGAGCATTCTAGCTCCGCCTGACAGGTACAGCTATGATACTTTAGTGGTTACGGAAAGCCCAGGTTCGAAACCTGGTCAGAGCACGAAAACGTCTCTCGATGCTGTCTCCTTAACTACGACAGCTACAGACAAGTGGCGTCGCTACCATACGGCGGGCACGGCATTTTCTTGTTGTGGATGGCCTAAAGAGACGCTTCCAGTGGGAGAGCAGTGGAAATACATGGCACAGCGATTGCCAAGACACTTACATTTCGGAGTGATCTTTGTACTACAAAGGAAACGTTTCGCCGCTCGTGCTCCAGCGGTAACGTGGCCGAGCGGTCTAAGGCGCTGGTTTTAGGCACCAGTCTCTTCGGAGGCGTGGGTTCGAATCCCACAGCTGCCAATTTTTACGTCTCACTTTTGTGCCGCTGCGGTGTGTTCTCGTGGCGTAGGACGCAGCTCTTGTGACGCGCGTGTTGTGTAGGTAGCGTGGCCGAGCGGTCTAAGGCGCTGGTTTCAGGCACCAGTCTCTTGAGAGGCGTGGGTTCCAACCCCACAGCTGCCAAACGTGTAATGTTTCCTGTGTCGAAGACGGCTGCGCTTATTGCCTGCAAAGAAAACAGCACAACAAGGCGTGAGCTTCTGCTTCGTGAATTGCCGTAGAACAGTGCGTGGTGCAACGACAGGATTTGGAGGCGCCTTTTGCTCTCATCATTGCTGGCGTTCGTCTCCACGAAATGCGTCCGGAGCACGCCGTTCTATAACGCGAGAGAGTGGATTTTTTACAGTTGTCGACAGTTAACCGTGCGTGGTTGCTGCGTTCGCTGGAAGAGCGCTGCCGCCGTTATCCGGTGTGGTCTAGTGGCTAGGATACCTGGCTCTCACCCAGGAGGCCCGGGTTCGATTCCCGGTACCGGAAATGCGCGTTTTTGTTGCTCCTCTTTTGCGACTTGTCCCGACTTTGATCGACTGACGCTACGCTGACGCGTGCAGAAAGCCACGTTAAGTATGATTCGTGGCAACACCTGACGGCGAGAGAGATGCGGCATCTATCCACTTGTTATCCAGCCACATACGGGTACCTGTAGTCAAGAGGCTTGGAGGACTGCAAGATATTGCCACGGAGGTGAATGCAGCTAACCACTGTAGTTAGTGTCCTGACAGCGCAGCAACGTTCATTTGCTCGTATACACGTGATGCGGACCGTGTCTGACACTGCTGTGGCGTACACCTTGGCCTAGGCTTTGCTGTGTATCGCCACTTGCATTCCAGCCAGCTGCTTTCGTGGGCGGCTTCGTGGCCGTGGCCGTGATCGTCTAGTGGTTAGGACACTGCGTTGTGGCCGCAATAACCCAGGTTCGAATCCTGGTCACGGCAATTTTGAAAGTTTTGCCTTACTGCCGTTGCAATAGCGATAGTGCACGAGTACTCGAAATGACAGTGCTCTCTTGATTTTGTCACTCGTGTTCCGCAGGCCGCAGTTTGCACTATCACTTCCTCACCAACACGTAATGTCGCCTCCCAGAGCGCAGACGTCCGCTGCTCTCTGTAGTCGAAAAGGGCAGTTGTTTTGAAGTGCGATGGATGAGCAGCCAGCCCCAGCAGAACAGGAAGCTGTGGCGTGCACTGTTTCTACAAATGCTAGGAACACTGGTGCCCATTGCAGCGCACGTAGCATGGCCGAGCGCTCTATGGCGCTGGTTTAAGGCACCAGTCTCTTCGTAGGCGTCGGTTCGAATCCCAGCGCTGCCAGGGGTTTTGCTGTAGTCGTGTTAACCTGCCGCTTTCTCTTCACGTGTAACCTCCTTGAGCTCACATATGTTTGTTACATGGAGCATTCTAGCTCCGCCTGACAGGTACAGCTATGATACTTTAGTGGTTACGGAAAGCCCAGGTTCGAAACCTGGTCACAGCACGAAAACGTCTCTCGATGCTGTCTCCTTAACTACGACAGCTACAGACAAGTGGCGTCGCTACCATACGGCGGGCACGGCATTTTCTTGTTGTGGATGGCCTAAAGAGACGCTTCCAGTGGGAGAGCAGTGGAAATACATGGCACAGCGATTGCCAAGACACTTACATTTCGGAGTGATCTTTGTACTACAAAGGAAACGTTTCGCCGCTCGTGCTCCAGCGGTAACGTGGCCGAGCGGTCTAAGGCGCTGGTTTTAGGCACCAGTCTCTTCGGAGGCGTGGGTTCGAATCCCACAGCTGCCAATTTTTACGTCTCACTTTTGTGCCGCTGCGGTGTGTTCTCGTGGCGTAGGACGCAGCTCTTGTGACGCGCGTGTTGTGTAGGTAGCGTGGCCGAGCGGTGTAAGGCGCTGGTTTCAGGCACCAGTCTCTTGAGAGGCGTGGGTTCCAACCCCACAGCTGCCAAACGTGTAATGTTTCCTGTGTCGAAGACGGCTGCGCTTATTGCCTGCAAAGAAAACAGCACAACAAGGCGTGAGCTTCTGCTTCGTGAATTGCCGTAGAACAGTGCGTGGTGCAACGACAGGATTTGGAGGCGCCTTTTGCTCTCATCATTGCTGGCGTTCGTCTCCACGAAATGCGTCCGGAGCACGCCGTTCTATAACGCGAGAGAGTGGATTTTTTACAGTTGTCGACAGTTAACCGTGCGTGGTTGCTGCGTTCGCTGGAAGAGCGCTGCCGCCGTTATCCGGTGTGGTCTAGTGGCTAGGATACCTGGCTCTCACCCAGGAGGCCCGGGTTCGATTCCCGGTACCGGAAATGCGCGTTTTTGTTGCTCCTCTTTTGCGACTTGTCCCGACTTTGATCGACTGACGCTACGCTGACGCGTGCAGAAAGCCACGTTAAGTATGATTCGTGGCAACACCTGACGGCGAGAGAGATGCGGCATCTATCCACTTGTTATCCAGCCACATACGGGTACCTGTAGTCAAGAGGCTTGGAGGACTGCAAGATATTGCCACGGAGGTGAATGCAGCTAACCACTGTAGTTAGTGTCCTGACAGCGCAGCAACGTTCATTTGCTCGTATACACGTGATGCGGACCGTGTCTGACACTGCTGTGGCGTACACCTTGGCCTAGGCTTTGCTGTGTATCGCCACTTGCATTCCAGCCAGCTGCTTTCGTGGGCGGCTTCGTGGCCGTGGCCGTGATCGTCTAGTGGTTAGGACATTGCGTTGTGGCCGCAATAACCCAGGTTCGAATCCTGGTCACGGCAATTTTGAAAGTTTTGCCTTACTGCCGTTGCAATAGCGATAGTGCACGAGTACTCGAAATGACAGTGCTCTCTTGATTTTGTCACTCGTGTTCCGCAGGCCGCAGTTTGCACTATCACTTCCTCACCAACACGTAATGTCGCCTCCCAGAGCGCAGACGTCCGCTGCTCTCTGTAGTCGAAAAGGGCAGTTGTTTTGAAGTGCGATGGATGAGCAGCCAGCCCCAGCAGAACAGGAAGCTGTGGCGTGCACTGTTTCTACAAATGCTAGGAACACTGGTGCCCATTGCAGCGCACGTAGCATGGCCGAGCGCTCTATGGCGCTGGTTTAAGGCACCAGTCTCTTCGTAGGCGTCGGTTCGAATCCCAGCGCTGCCAGGGGTTTTGCTGTAGTCGTGTTAACCTGCCGCTTTCTCTTCACGTGTAACCTCCTTGAGCTCACATATGTTTGTTACATGGAGCATTCTAGCTCCGCCTGACAGGTACAGCTATGATACTTTAGTGGTTACGGAAAGCCCAGGTTCGAAACCTGGTCACAGCACGAAAACGTCTCTCGATGCTGTCTCCTTAACTACGACAGCTACAGACAAGTGGCGTCGCTACCATACGGCGGGCACGGCATTTTCTTGTTGTGGATGGCCTAAAGAGACGCTTCCAGTGGGAGAGCAGTGGAAATACATGGCACAGCGATTGCCAAGACACTTACATTTCGGAGTGATCTTTGTACTACAAAGGAAACGTTTCGCCGCTCGTGCTCCAGCGGTAACGTGGCCGAGCGGTCTAAGGCGCTGGTTTTAGGCACCAGTCTCTTCGGAGGCGTGGGTTCGAATCCCACAGCTGCCAATTTTTACGTCTCACTTTTGTGCCGCTGCGGTGTGTTCTCGTGGCGTAGGACGCAGCTCTTGTGACGCGCGTGTTGTGTAGGTAGCGTGGCCGAGCGGTCTAAGGCGCTGGTTTCAGGCACCAGTCTCTTGAGAGGCGTGGGTTCCAACCCCACAGCTGCCAAACGTGTAATGTTTCCTGTGTCGAAGACGGCTGCGCTTATTGCCTGCAAAGAAAACAGCACAACAAGGCGTGAGCTTCTGCTTCGTGAATTGCCGTAGAACAGTGCGTGGTGCAACGACAGGATTTGGAGGCGCCTTTTGCTCTCATCATTGCTGGCGTTCGTCTCCACGAAATGCGTCCGGAGCACGCCGTTCTATAACGCGAGAGAGTGGATTTTTTACAGTTGTCGACAGTTAACCGTGCGTGGTTGCTGCGTTCGCTGGAAGAGCGCTGCCGCCGTTATCCGGTGTGGTCTAGTGGCTAGGATACCTGGCTCTCACCCAGGAGGCCCGGGTTCGATTCCCGGTACCGGAAATGCGCGTTTTTGTTGCTCCTCTTTTGCGACTTGTCCCGAGTTTGATCGACTGACGCTACGCTGACGCGTGCAGAAAGCCACGTTAAGTATGATTCGTGGCAACACCTGACGGCGAGAGAGATGCGGCATCTATCCACTTGTTATCCAGCCACATACGGGTACCTGTAGTCAAGAGGCTTGGAGGACTGCAAGATATTGCCACGGAGGTGAATGCAGCTAACCACTGTAGTTAGTGTCCTGACAGCGCAGCAACGTTCATTTGCTCGTATACACGTGATGCGGACCGTGTCTGACACTGCTGTGGCGTACACCTTGGCCTAGGCTTTGCTGTGTATCGCCACTTGCATTCCAGCCAGCTGCTTTCGTGGGCGGCTTCGTGGCCGTGGCCGTGATCGTCTAGTGGTTAGGACATTGCGTTGTGGCCGCAATAACCCAGGTTCGAATCCTGGTCACGGCAATTTTGAAAGTTTTGCCTTACTGCCGTTGCAATAGCGATAGTGCACGAGTACTCGAAATGACAGTGCTCTCTTGATTTTGTCACTCGTGTTCCGCAGGCCGCAGTTTGCACTATCACTTCCTCACCAACACGTAATGTCGCCTCCCAGAGCGCAGACGTCCGCTGCTCTCTGTAGTCGAAAAGGGCAGTTGTTTTGAAGTGCGATGGATGAGCAGCCAGCCCCAGCAGAACAGGAAGCTGTGGCGTGCACTGTTTCTACAAATGCTAGGAACACTGGTGCCCATTGCAGCGCACGTAGCATGGCCGAGCGCTCTATGGCGCTGGTTTAAGGCACCAGTCTCTTCGTAGGCGTCGGTTCGAATCCCAGCGCTGCCAGGGGTTTTGCTGTAGTCGTGTTAACCTGCCGCTTTCTCTTCACGTGTAACCTCCTTGAGCTCACATATGTTTGTTACATGGAGCATTCTAGCTCCGCCTGACAGGTACAGCTATGATACTTTAGTGGTTACGGAAAGCCCAGGTTCGAAACCTGGTCACAGCACGAAAACGTCTCTCGATGCTGTCTCCTTAACTACGACAGCTACAGACAAGTGGCGTCGCTACCATACGGCGGGCACGGCATTTTCTTGTTGTGGATGGCCTAAAGAGACGCTTCCAGTGGGAGAGCAGTGGAAATACATGGCACAGCGATTGCCAAGACACTTACATTTCGGAGTGATCTTTGTACTACAAAGGAAACGTTTCGCCGCTCGTGCTCCAGCGGTAACGTGGCCGAGCGGTCTAAGGCGCTGGTTTTAGGCACCAGTCTCTTCGGAGGCGTGGGTTCGAATCCCACAGCTGCCAATTTTTACGTCTCACTTTTGTGCCGCTGCGGTGTGTTCTCGTGGCGTAGGACGCAGCTCTTGTGACGCGCGTGTTGTGTAGGTAGCGTGGCCGAGCGGTCTAAGGCGCTGGTTTCAGGCACCAGTCTCTTGAGAGGCGTGGGTTCCAACCCCACAGCTGCCAAACGTGTAATGTTTCCTGTGTCGAAGACGGCTGCGCTTATTGCCTGCAAAGAAAACAGCACAACAAGGCGTGAGCTTCTGCTTCGTGAATTGCCGTAGAACAGTGCGTGGTGCAACGACAGGATTTGGAGGCGCCTTTTGCTCTCATCATTGCTGGCGTTCGTCTCCACGAAATGCGTCCGGAGCACGCCGTTCTATAACGCGAGAGAGTGGATTTTTTACAGTTGTCGACAGTTAACCGTGCGTGGTTGCTGCGTTCGCTGGAAGAGCGCTGCCGCCGTTATCCGGTGTGGTCTAGTGGCTAGGATACCTGGCTCTCACCCAGGAGGCCCGGGTTCGATTCCCGGTACCGGAAATGCGCGTTTTTGTTGCTCCTCTTTTGCGACTTGTCCCGAGTTTGATCGACTGACGCTACGCTGACGCGTGCAGAAAGCCACGTTAAGTATGATTCGTGGCAACACCTGACGGCGAGAGAGATGCGGCATCTATCCACTTGTTATCCAGCCACATACGGGTACCTGTAGTCAAGAGGCTTGGAGGACTGCAAGATATTGCCACGGAGGTGAATGCAGCTAACCACTGTAGTTAGTGTCCTGACAGCGCAGCAACGTTCATTTGCTCGTATACACGTGATGCGGACCGTGTCTGACACTGCTGTGGCGTACACCTTGGCCTAGGCTTTGCTGTGTATCGCCACTTGCATTCCAGCCAGCTGCTTTCGTGGGCGGCTTCGTGGCCGTGGCCGTGATCGTCTAGTGGTTAGGACACTGCGTTGTGGCCGCAATAACCCAGGTTCGAATCCTGGTCACGGCAATTTTGAAAGTTTTGCCTTACTGCCGTTGCAATAGCGATAGTGCACGAGTACTCGAAATGACAGTGCTCTCTTGATTTTGTCACTCGTGTTCCGCAGGCCGCAGTTTGCACTATCACTTCCTCACCAACACGTAATGTCGCCTCCCAGAGCGCAGACGTCCGCTGCTCTCTGTAGTCGAAAAGGGCAGTTGTTTTGAAGTGCGATGGATGAGCAGCCAGCCCCAGCAGAACAGGAAGCTGTGGCGTGCACTGTTTCTACAAATGCTAGGAACACTGGTGCCCATTGCAGCGCACGTAGCATGGCCGAGCGCTCTATGGCGCTGGTTTAAGGCACCAGTCTCTTCGTAGGCGTCGGTTCGAATCCCAGCGCTGCCAGGGGTTTTGCTGTAGTCGTGTTAACCTGCCGCTTTCTCTTCACGTGTAACCTCCTTGAGCTCACATATGTTTGTTACATGGAGCATTCTAGCTCCGCCTGACAGGTACAGCTATGATACTTTAGTGGTTACGGAAAGCCCAGGTTCGAAACCTGGTCACAGCACGAAAACGTCTCTCGATGCTGTCTCCTTAACTACGACAGCTACAGACAAGTGGCGTCGCTACCATACGGCGGGCACGGCATTTTCTTGTTGTGGATGGCCTAAAGAGACGCTTCCAGTGGGAGAGCAGTGGAAATACATGGCACAGCGATTGCCAAGACACTTACATTTCGGAGTGATCTTTGTACTACAAAGGAAACGTTTCGCCGCTCGTGCTCCAGCGGTAACGTGGCCGAGCGGTCTAAGGCGCTGGTTTTAGGCACCAGTCTCTTCGGAGGCGTGGGTTCGAATCCCACAGCTGCCAATTTTTACGTCTCACTTTTGTGCCGCTGCGGTGTGTTCTCGTGGCGTAGGACGCAGCTCTTGTGACGCGCGTGTTGTGTAGGTAGCGTGGCCGAGCGGTCTAAGGCGCTGGTTTCAGGCACCAGTCTCTTGAGAGGCGTGGGTTCCAACCCCACAGCTGCCAAACGTGTAATGTTTCCTGTGTCGAAGACGGCTGCGCTTATTGCCTGCAAAGAAAACAGCACAACAAGGCGTGAGCTTCTGCTTCGTGAATTGCCGTAGAACAGTGCGTGGTGCAACGACAGGATTTGGAGGCGCCTTTTGCTCTCATCATTGCTGGCGTTCGTCTCCACGAAATGCGTCCGGAGCACGCCGTTCTATAACGCGAGAGAGTGGATTTTTTACAGTTGTCGACAGTTAACCGTGCGTGGTTGCTGCGTTCGCTGGAAGAGCGCTGCCGCCGTTATCCGGTGTGGTCTAGTGGCTAGGATACCTGGCTCTCACCCAGGAGGCCCGGGTTCGATTCCCGGTACCGGAAATGCGCGTTTTTGTTGCTCCTCTTTTGCGACTTGTCCCGACTTTGATCGACTGACGCTACGCTGACGCGTGCAGAAAGCCACGTTAAGTATGATTCGTGGCAACACCTGACGGCGAGAGAGATGCGGCATCTATCCACTTGTTATCCAGCCACATACGGGTACCTGTAGTCAAGAGGCTTGGAGGACTGCAAGATATTGCCACGGAGGTGAATGCAGCTAACCACTGTAGTTAGTGTCCTGACAGCGCAGCAACGTTCATTTGCTCGTATACACGTGATGCGGACCGTGTCTGACACTGCTGTGGCGTACACCTTGGCCTAGGCTTTGCTGTGTATCGCCACTTGCATTCCAGCCAGCTGCTTTCGTGGGCGGCTTCGTGGCCGTGGCCGTGATCGTCTAGTGGTTAGGACACTGCGTTGTGGCCGCAATAACCCAGGTTCGAATCCTGGTCACGGCAATTTTGAAAGTTTTGCCTTACTGCCGTTGCAATAGCGATAGTGCACGAGTACTCGAAATGACAGTGCTCTCTTGATTTTGTCACTCGTGTTCCGCAGGCCGCAGTTTGCACTATCACTTCCTCACCAACACGTAATGTCGCCTCCCAGAGCGCAGACGTCCGCTGCTCTCTGTAGTCGAAAAGGGCAGTTGTTTTGAAGTGCGATGGATGAGCAGCCAGCCCCAGCAGAACAGGAAGCTGTGGCGTGCACTGTTTCTACAAATGCTAGGAACACTGGTGCCCATTGCAGCGCACGTAGCATGGCCGAGCGCTCTATGGCGCTGGTTTAAGGCACCAGTCTCTTCGTAGGCGTCGGTTCGAATCCCAGCGCTGCCAGGGGTTTTGCTGTAGTCGTGTTAACCTGCCGCTTTCTCTTCACGTGTAACCTCCTTGAGCTCACATATGTTTGTTACATGGAGCATTCTAGCTCCGCCTGACAGGTACAGCTATGATACTTTAGTGGTTACGGAAAGCCCAGGTTCGAAACCTGGTCACAGCACGAAAACGTCTCTCGATGCTGTCTCCTTAACTACGACAGCTACAGACAAGTGGCGTCGCTACCATACGGCGGGCACGGCATTTTCTTGTTGTGGATGGCCTAAAGAGACGCTTCCAGTGGGAGAGCAGTGGAAATACATGGCACAGCGATTGCCAAGACACTTACATTTCGGAGTGATCTTTGTACTACAAAGGAAACGTTTCGCCGCTCGTGCTCCAGCGGTAACGTGGCCGAGCGGTCTAAGGCGCTGGTTTTAGGCACCAGTCTCTTCGGAGGCGTGGGTTCGAATCCCACAGCTGCCAATTTTTACGTCTCACTTTTGTGCCGCTGCGGTGTGTTCTCGTGGCGTAGGACGCAGCTCTTGTGACGCGCGTGTTGTGTAGGTAGCGTGGCCGAGCGGTGTAAGGCGCTGGTTTCAGGCACCAGTCTCTTGAGAGGCGTGGGTTCCAACCCCACAGCTGCCAAACGTGTAATGTTTCCTGTGTCGAAGACGGCTGCGCTTATTGCCTGCAAAGAAAACAGCACAACAAGGCGTGAGCTTCTGCTTCGTGAATTGCCGTAGAACAGTGCGTGGTGCAACGACAGGATTTGGAGGCGCCTTTTGCTCTCATCATTGCTGGCGTTCGTCTCCACGAAATGCGTCCGGAGCACGCCGTTCTATAACGCGAGAGAGTGGATTTTTTACAGTTGTCGACAGTTAACCGTGCGTGGTTGCTGCGTTCGCTGGAAGAGCGCTGCCGCCGTTATCCGGTGTGGTCTAGTGGCTAGGATACCTGGCTCTCACCCAGGAGGCCCGGGTTCGATTCCCGGTACCGGAAATGCGCGTTTTTGTTGCTCCTCTTTTGCGACTTGTCCCGACTTTGATCGACTGACGCTACGCTGACGCGTGCAGAAAGCCACGTTAAGTATGATTCGTGGCAACACCTGACGGCGAGAGAGATGCGGCATCTATCCACTTGTTATCCAGCCACATACGGGTACCTGTAGTCAAGAGGCTTGGAGGACTGCAAGATATTGCCACGGAGGTGAATGCAGCTAACCACTGTAGTTAGTGTCCTGACAGCGCAGCAACGTTCATTTGCTCGTATACACGTGATGCGGACCGTGTCTGACACTGCTGTGGCGTACACCTTGGCCTAGGCTTTGCTGTGTATCGCCACTTGCATTCCAGCCAGCTGCTTTCGTGGGCGGCTTCGTGGCCGTGGCCGTGATCGTCTAGTGGTTAGGACATTGCGTTGTGGCCGCAATAACCCAGGTTCGAATCCTGGTCACGGCAATTTTGAAAGTTTTGCCTTACTGCCGTTGCAATAGCGATAGTGCACGAGTACTCGAAATGACAGTGCTCTCTTGATTTTGTCACTCGTGTTCCGCAGGCCGCAGTTTGCACTATCACTTCCTCACCAACACGTAATGTCGCCTCCCAGAGCGCAGACGTCCGCTGCTCTCTGTAGTCGAAAAGGGCAGTTGTTTTGAAGTGCGATGGATGAGCAGCCAGCCCCAGCAGAACAGGAAGCTGTGGCGTGCACTGTTTCTACAAATGCTAGGAACACTGGTGCCCATTGCAGCGCACGTAGCATGGCCGAGCGCTCTATGGCGCTGGTTTAAGGCACCAGTCTCTTCGTAGGCGTCGGTTCGAATCCCAGCGCTGCCAGGGGTTTTGCTGTAGTCGTGTTAACCTGCCGCTTTCTCTTCACGTGTAACCTCCTTGAGCTCACATATGTTTGTTACATGGAGCATTCTAGCTCCGCCTGACAGGTACAGCTATGATACTTTAGTGGTTACGGAAAGCCCAGGTTCGAAACCTGGTCACAGCACGAAAACGTCTCTCGATGCTGTCTCCTTAACTACGACAGCTACAGACAAGTGGCGTCGCTACCATACGGCGGGCACGGCATTTTCTTGTTGTGGATGGCCTAAAGAGACGCTTCCAGTGGGAGAGCAGTGGAAATACATGGCACAGCGATTGCCAAGACACTTACATTTCGGAGTGATCTTTGTACTACAAAGGAAACGTTTCGCCGCTCGTGCTCCAGCGGTAACGTGGCCGAGCGGTCTAAGGCGCTGGTTTTAGGCACCAGTCTCTTCGGAGGCGTGGGTTCGAATCCCACAGCTGCCAATTTTTACGTCTCACTTTTGTGCCGCTGCGGTGTGTTCTCGTGGCGTAGGACGCAGCTCTTGTGACGCGCGTGTTGTGTAGGTAGCGTGGCCGAGCGGTCTAAGGCGCTGGTTTCAGGCACCAGTCTCTTGAGAGGCGTGGGTTCCAACCCCACAGCTGCCAAACGTGTAATGTTTCCTGTGTCGAAGACGGCTGCGCTTATTGCCTGCAAAGAAAACAGCACAACAAGGCGTGAGCTTCTGCTTCGTGAATTGCCGTAGAACAGTGCGTGGTGCAACGACAGGATTTGGAGGCGCCTTTTGCTCTCATCATTGCTGGCGTTCGTCTCCACGAAATGCGTCCGGAGCACGCCGTTCTATAACGCGAGAGAGTGGATTTTTTACAGTTGTCGACAGTTAACCGTGCGTGGTTGCTGCGTTCGCTGGAAGAGCGCTGCCGCCGTTATCCGGTGTGGTCTAGTGGCTAGGATACCTGGCTCTCACCCAGGAGGCCCGGGTTCGATTCCCGGTACCGGAAATGCGCGTTTTTGTTGCTCCTCTTTTGCGACTTGTCCCGAGTTTGATCGACTGACGCTACGCTGACGCGTGCAGAAAGCCACGTTAAGTATGATTCGTGGCAACACCTGACGGCGAGAGAGATGCGGCATCTATCCACTTGTTATCCAGCCACATACGGGTACCTGTAGTCAAGAGGCTTGGAGGACTGCAAGATATTGCCACGGAGGTGAATGCAGCTAACCACTGTAGTTAGTGTCCTGACAGCGCAGCAACGTTCATTTGCTCGTATACACGTGATGCGGACCGTGTCTGACACTGCTGTGGCGTACACCTTGGCCTAGGCTTTGCTGTGTATCGCCACTTGCATTCCAGCCAGCTGCTTTCGTGGGCGGCTTCGTGGCCGTGGCCGTGATCGTCTAGTGGTTAGGACATTGCGTTGTGGCCGCAATAACCCAGGTTCGAATCCTGGTCACGGCAATTTTGAAAGTTTTGCCTTACTGCCGTTGCAATAGCGATAGTGCACGAGTACTCGAAATGACAGTGCTCTCTTGATTTTGTCACTCGTGTTCCGCAGGCCGCAGTTTGCACTATCACTTCCTCACCAACACGTAATGTCGCCTCCCAGAGCGCAGACGTCCGCTGCTCTCTGTAGTCGAAAAGGGCAGTTGTTTTGAAGTGCGATGGATGAGCAGCCAGCCCCAGCAGAACAGGAAGCTGTGGCGTGCACTGTTTCTACAAATGCTAGGAACACTGGTGCCCATTGCAGCGCACGTAGCATGGCCGAGCGCTCTATGGCGCTGGTTTAAGGCACCAGTCTCTTCGTAGGCGTCGGTTCGAATCCCAGCGCTGCCAGGGGTTTTGCTGTAGTCGTGTTAACCTGCCGCTTTCTCTTCACGTGTAACCTCCTTGAGCTCACATATGTTTGTTACATGGAGCATTCTAGCTCCGCCTGACAGGTACAGCTATGATACTTTAGTGGTTACGGAAAGCCCAGGTTCGAAACCTGGTCACAGCACGAAAACGTCTCTCGATGCTGTCTCCTTAACTACGACAGCTACAGACAAGTGGCGTCGCTACCATACGGCGGGCACGGCATTTTCTTGTTGTGGATGGCCTAAAGAGACGCTTCCAGTGGGAGAGCAGTGGAAATACATGGCACAGCGATTGCCAAGACACTTACATTTCGGAGTGATCTTTGTACTACAAAGGAAACGTTTCGCCGCTCGTGCTCCAGCGGTAACGTGGCCGAGCGGTCTAAGGCGCTGGTTTTAGGCACCAGTCTCTTCGGAGGCGTGGGTTCGAATCCCACAGCTGCCAATTTTTACGTCTCACTTTTGTGCCGCTGCGGTGTGTTCTCGTGGCGTAGGACGCAGCTCTTGTGACGCGCGTGTTGTGTAGGTAGCGTGGCCGAGCGGTCTAAGGCGCTGGTTTCAGGCACCAGTCTCTTGAGAGGCGTGGGTTCCAACCCCACAGCTGCCAAACGTGTAATGTTTCCTGTGTCGAAGACGGCTGCGCTTATTGCCTGCAAAGAAAACAGCACAACAAGGCGTGAGCTTCTGCTTCGTGAATTGCCGTAGAACAGTGCGTGGTGCAACGACAGGATTTGGAGGCGCCTTTTGCTCTCATCATTGCTGGCGTTCGTCTCCACGAAATGCGTCCGGAGCACGCCGTTCTATAACGCGAGAGAGTGGATTTTTTACAGTTGTCGACAGTTAACCGTGCGTGGTTGCTGCGTTCGCTGGAAGAGCGCTGCCGCCGTTATCCGGTGTGGTCTAGTGGCTAGGATACCTGGCTCTCACCCAGGAGGCCCGGGTTCGATTCCCGGTACCGGAAATGCGCGTTTTTGTTGCTCCTCTTTTGCGACTTGTCCCGACTTTGATCGACTGACGCTACGCTGACGCGTGTAGAAAGCCACGTTAAGTATGATTCGTGGCAACACCTGACGGCGAGAGAGATGCGGCATCTATCCACTTGTTATCCAGCCACATACGGGTACCTGTAGTCAAGAGGCTTGGAGGACTGCAAGATATTGCCACGGAGGTGAATGCAGCTAACCACTGTAGTTAGTGTCCTGACAGCGCAGCAACGTTCATTTGCTCGTATACACGTGATGCGGACCGTGTCTGACACTGCTGTGGCGTACACCTTGGCCTAGGCTTTGCTGTGTATCGCCACTTGCATTCCAGCCAGCTGCTTTCGTGGGCGGCTTCGTGGCCGTGGCCGTGATCGTCTAGTGGTTAGGACACTGCGTTGTGGCCGCAATAACCCAGGTTCGAATCCTGGTCACGGCAATTTTGAAAGTTTTGCCTTACTGCCGTTGCAATAGCGATAGTGCACGAGTACTCGAAATGACAGTGCTCTCTTGATTTTGTCACTCGTGTTCCGCAGGCCGCAGTTTGCACTATCACTTCCTCACCAACACGTAATGTCGCCTCCCAGAGCGCAGACGTCCGCTGCTCTCTGTAGTCGAAAAGGGCAGTTGTTTTGAAGTGCGATGGATGAGCAGCCAGCCCCAGCAGAACAGGAAGCTGTGGCGTGCACTGTTTCTACAAATGCTAGGAACACTGGTGCCCATTGCAGCGCACGTAGCATGGCCGAGCGCTCTATGGCGCTGGTTTAAGGCACCAGTCTCTTCGTAGGCGTCGGTTCGAATCCCAGCGCTGCCAGGGGTTTTGCTGTAGTCGTGTTAACCTGCCGCTTTCTCTTCACGTGTAACCTCCTTGAGCTCACATATGTTTGTTACATGGAGCATTCTAGCTCCGCCTGACAGGTACAGCTATGATACTTTAGTGGTTACGGAAAGCCCAGGTTCGAAACCTGGTCAGAGCACGAAAACGTCTCTCGATGCTGTCTCCTTAACTACGACAGCTACAGACAAGTGGCGTCGCTACCATACGGCGGGCACGGCATTTTCTTGTTGTGGATGGCCTAAAGAGACGCTTCCAGTGGGAGAGCAGTGGAAATACATGGCACAGCGATTGCCAAGACACTTACATTTCGGAGTGATCTTTGTACTACAAAGGAAACGTTTCGCCGCTCGTGCTCCAGCGGTAACGTGGCCGAGCGGTCTAAGGCGCTGGTTTTAGGCACCAGTCTCTTCGGAGGCGTGGGTTCGAATCCCACAGCTGCCAATTTTTACGTCTCACTTTTGTGCCGCTGCGGTGTGTTCTCGTGGCGTAGGACGCAGCTCTTGTGACGCGCGTGTTGTGTAGGTAGCGTGGCCGAGCGGTCTAAGGCGCTGGTTTCAGGCACCAGTCTCTTGAGAGGCGTGGGTTCCAACCCCACAGCTGCCAAACGTGTAATGTTTCCTGTGTCGAAGACGGCTGCGCTTATTGCCTGCAAAGAAAACAGCACAACAAGGCGTGAGCTTCTGCTTCGTGAATTGCCGTAGAACAGTGCGTGGTGCAACGACAGGATTTGGAGGCGCCTTTTGCTCTCATCATTGCTGGCGTTCGTCTCCACGAAATGCGTCCGGAGCACGCCGTTCTATAACGCGAGAGAGTGGATTTTTTACAGTTGTCGACAGTTAACCGTGCGTGGTTGCTGCGTTCGCTGGAAGAGCGCTGCCGCCGTTATCCGGTGTGGTCTAGTGGCTAGGATACCTGGCTCTCACCCAGGAGGCCCGGGTTCGATTCCCGGTACCGGAAATGCGCGTTTTTGTTGCTCCTCTTTTGCGACTTGTCCCGACTTTGATCGACTGACGCTACGCTGACGCGTGCAGAAAGCCACGTTAAGTATGATTCGTGGCAACACCTGACGGCGAGAGAGATGCGGCATCTATCCACTTGTTATCCAGCCACATACGGGTACCTGTAGTCAAGAGGCTTGGAGGACTGCAAGATATTGCCACGGAGGTGAATGCAGCTAACCACTGTAGTTAGTGTCCTGACAGCGCAGCAACGTTCATTTGCTCGTATACACGTGATGCGGACCGTGTCTGACACTGCTGTGGCGTACACCTTGGCCTAGGCTTTGCTGTGTATCGCCACTTGCATTCCAGCCAGCTGCTTTCGTGGGCGGCTTCGTGGCCGTGGCCGTGATCGTCTAGTGGTTAGGACACTGCGTTGTGGCCGCAATAACCCAGGTTCGAATCCTGGTCACGGCAATTTTGAAAGTTTTGCCTTACTGCCGTTGCAATAGCGATAGTGCACGAGTACTCGAAATGACAGTGCTCTCTTGATTTTGTCACTCGTGTTCCGCAGGCCGCAGTTTGCACTATCACTTCCTCACCAACACGTAATGTCGCCTCCCAGAGCGCAGACGTCCGCTGCTCTCTGTAGTCGAAAAGGGCAGTTGTTTTGAAGTGCGATGGATGAGCAGCCAGCCCCAGCAGAACAGGAAGCTGTGGCGTGCACTGTTTCTACAAATGCTAGGAACACTGGTGCCCATTGCAGCGCACGTAGCATGGCCGAGCGCTCTATGGCGCTGGTTTAAGGCACCAGTCTCTTCGTAGGCGTCGGTTCGAATCCCAGCGCTGCCAGGGGTTTTGCTGTAGTCGTGTTCCTGCCGCTTTCTCTTCACGTGTAACCTCCTTGAGCTCACATATGTTTGTTACATGGAGCATTCTAGCTCCGCCTGACAGGTACAGCTATGATACTTTAGTGGTTACGGAAAGCCCAGGTTCGAAACCTGGTCAGAGCACGAAAACGTCTCTCGATGCTGTCTCCTTAACTACGACAGCTACAGACAAGTGGCGTCGCTACCATACGGCGGGCACGGCATTTTCTTGTTGTGGATGGCCTAAAGAGACGCTTCCAGTGGGAGAGCAGTGGAAATACATGGCACAGCGATTGCCAAGACACTTACATTTCGGAGTGATCTTTGTACTACAAAGGAAACGTTTCGCCGCTCGTGCTCCAGCGGTAACGTGGCCGAGCGGTCTAAGGCGCTGGTTTTAGGCACCAGTCTCTTCGGAGGCGTGGGTTCGAATCCCACAGCTGCCAATTTTTACGTCTCACTTTTGTGCCGCTGCGGTGTGTTCTCGTGGCGTAGGACGCAGCTCTTGTGACGCGCGTGTTGTGTAGGTAGCGTGGCCGAGCGGTCTAAGGCGCTGGTTTCAGGCACCAGTCTCTTGAGAGGCGTGGGTTCCAACCCCACAGCTGCCAAACGTGTAATGTTTCCTGTGTCGAAGACGGCTGCGCTTATTGCCTGCAAAGAAAACAGCACAACAAGGCGTGAGCTTCTGCTTCGTGAATTGCCGTAGAACAGTGCGTGGTGCAACGACAGGATTTGGAGGCGCCTTTTGCTCTCATCATTGCTGGCGTTCGTCTCCACGAAATGCGTCCGGAGCACGCCGTTCTATAACGCGAGAGAGTGGATTTTTTACAGTTGTCGACAGTTAACCGTGCGTGGTTGCTGCGTTCGCTGGAAGAGCGCTGCCGCCGTTATCCGGTGTGGTCTAGTGGCTAGGATACCTGGCTCTCACCCAGGAGGCCCGGGTTCGATTCCCGGTACCGGAAATGCGCGTTTTTGTTGCTCCTCTTTTGCGACTTGTCCCGACTTTGATCGACTGACGCTACGCTGACGCGTGCAGAAAGCCACGTTAAGTATGATTCGTGGCAACACCTGACGGCGAGAGAGATGCGGCATCTATCCACTTGTTATCCAGCCACATACGGGTACCTGTAGTCAAGAGGCTTGGAGGACTGCAAGATATTGCCACGGAGGTGAATGCAGCTAACCACTGTAGTTAGTGTCCTGACAGCGCAGCAACGTTCATTTGCTCGTATACACGTGATGCGGACCGTGTCTGACACTGCTGTGGCGTACACCTTGGCCTAGGCTTTGCTGTGTATCGCCACTTGCATTCCAGCCAGCTGCTTTCGTGGGCGGCTTCGTGGCCGTGGCCGTGATCGTCTAGTGGTTAGGACACTGCGTTGTGGCCGCAATAACCCAGGTTCGAATCCTGGTCACGGCAATTTTGAAAGTTTTGCCTTACTGCCGTTGCAATAGCGATAGTGCACGAGTACTCGAAATGACAGTGCTCTCTTGATTTTGTCACTCGTGTTCCGCAGGCCGCAGTTTGCACTATCACTTCCTCACCAACACGTAATGTCGCCTCCCAGAGCGCAGACGTCCGCTGCTCTCTGTAGTCGAAAAGGGCAGTTGTTTTGAAGTGCGATGGATGAGCAGCCAGCCCCAGCAGAACAGGAAGCTGTGGCGTGCACTGTTTCTACAAATGCTAGGAACACTGGTGCCCATTGCAGCGCACGTAGCATGGCCGAGCGCTCTATGGCGCTGGTTTAAGGCACCAGTCTCTTCGTAGGCGTCGGTTCGAATCCCAGCGCTGCCAGGGGTTTTGCTGTAGTCGTGTTAACCTGCCGCTTTCTCTTCACGTGTAACCTCCTTGAGCTCACATATGTTTGTTACATGGAGCATTCTAGCTCCGCCTGACAGGTACAGCTATGATACTTTAGTGGTTACGGAAAGCCCAGGTTCGAAACCTGGTCACAGCACGAAAACGTCTCTCGATGCTGTCTCCTTAACTACGACAGCTACAGACAAGTGGCGTCGCTACCATACGGCGGGCACGGCATTTTCTTGTTGTGGATGGCCTAAAGAGACGCTTCCAGTGGGAGAGCAGTGGAAATACATGGCACAGCGATTGCCAAGACACTTACATTTCGGAGTGATCTTTGTACTACAAAGGAAACGTTTCGCCGCTCGTGCTCCAGCGGTAACGTGGCCGAGCGGTCTAAGGCGCTGGTTTTAGGCACCAGTCTCTTCGGAGGCGTGGGTTCGAATCCCACAGCTGCCAATTTTTACGTCTCACTTTTGTGCCGCTGCGGTGTGTTCTCGTGGCGTAGGACGCAGCTCTTGTGACGCGCGTGTTGTGTAGGTAGCGTGGCCGAGCGGTCTAAGGCGCTGGTTTCAGGCACCAGTCTCTTGAGAGGCGTGGGTTCCAACCCCACAGCTGCCAAACGTGTAATGTTTCCTGTGTCGAAGACGGCTGCGCTTATTGCCTGCAAAGAAAACAGCACAACAAGGCGTGAGCTTCTGCTTCGTGAATTGCCGTAGAACAGTGCGTGGTGCAACGACAGGATTTGGAGGCGCCTTTTGCTCTCATCATTGCTGGCGTTCGTCTCCACGAAATGCGTCCGGAGCACGCCGTTCTATAACGCGAGAGAGTGGATTTTTTACAGTTGTCGACAGTTAACCGTGCGTGGTTGCTGCGTTCGCTGGAAGAGCGCTGCCGCCGTTATCCGGTGTGGTCTAGTGGCTCACTCGACTTTGACAAAGCCTTCGACAGAGTTAACCATAGTTTTCTCCTTCGCACCATGGGCGCAATGGGCTTCCCACCCAGATTCATTGCGGTAGTAAGCAATACATTAAGAAACAACTCAGCCAGATTTGTCATCAATGGGCACATCAGCCGCCCGATTGACGTCACCAGCTCCATTAGGCAAGGATGTCCAATGTCAATGGCACTCTTCGCCATCGCCATCGAGCCCCTGCTTGCCTCCCTTATGAAACATCTACAAGGACTACAAATACATGGAGAAAAGATCGTGTGCAAGGCATACGCTGATGATGTTGGCTTCCTAGTCGTGAATGGCGCTGAAGTACAGAGCGCACTACGAATAGTAACAAAATATGAACAGGCATCTGGTGCAAAACTTAATAGAACAAAGTCGGGGATTTTCAACATCGGCCGTGGAATTGGGACGCAAACGCAGGATCTGTTACGCGAGCTTGTAACCATGAAATGTCTCGGCATAGATTTTAAAAGAAATATCAAACACACTATTGCTGTGAATTATCGAAAATTACTTAACAGCATACGCGTCTCTGTACAAGCACATAGTATTAGGAAACTCGATGAACTTCAAAAAGTAACAGTGGCAAATGTATACATCACATCCAAAGTTAATTATGTAGCACAAGTTCTGCCACCACCTGCGACTTTGTTGAAAAGCATCGCATCCGCACTAGGACACTTTGTGAGCCGCGGACGTATTTTCAAAGTCAAATATGACATTCTGATGCTCCCTACGAAATGTGGTGGGTTAAATCTTACCGATGTCAGCAAAAAAGCGCAAGCCTTATACCTTGCTACCACATACAAACAATGGAAAGAGCCAAGTGGTACCCTCGCTGCACATTTGTTAAACGAAATAGCTCCTGCTGACGTCAGTGCACCTATAAATGTCCAACACATACCCAACGGGCTATACCACTTGAAATACTTTTTCATAGAATACAGCTATATACAGGCAAGGATTCCTGGAAAAGACATCATGAAAGTAAAAGAACTTTATACTAACTTGATGAAAGACAAACCCAGAAACGACGTAGAACAAAAGTATCCTTGTTATAACTGGGAAACAATATGGGAAAATATTCACTGCCGGAACTTGCCAACGTATGTCAAATCGACCTGGTACTTTGCTGTAAACAGAAAAATTACGACGAACTCTAAACTTCACTCTATCCGATTGGCCGAGTCACCGCTGTGTCCATTATGTAAAATACCAGATACCGAAGAGCATAGATTGCTGTGTGACAGGGTAAAGGAAATATGGCTCTACATAAGACAAAAGATAGCGAGCGTCAGCAGAACTACGCCCAATGCCGTTACGACTGCTGAATTTTTAAACCCTGACGGTCTACCTTACCCTAAAACCAAACGAAATGCAATTAACTGGTTGAAAGGCCAAACGATGCATTACGTCCTAACAAAAGAATCAAGCAATAGGGAGGACTTCTGGGTATACCTTACAACTGAGCACCACAAATTGATGTGTACTAAAAAATACAAAGACAATTACGCAAACTTTTTAACTAAAACAATCCTATAACCAATGGAAATGCGTAATTTACATTGCGCATCCAAGCATTTCGTATATTAGA
This sequence comes from Schistocerca nitens, assembly GCF_023898315.1. Taxonomy (NCBI): domain Eukaryota; kingdom Metazoa; phylum Arthropoda; class Insecta; order Orthoptera; family Acrididae; genus Schistocerca; species Schistocerca nitens. The sequence goes on from NC_064614.1 coordinate 792,588,683, forward strand.
CGAATGATTTTTGGTTAAAGTTTGTACTTCACGTAGCAGGAGGAGGATTTCCAACAGAAAGTAGTTAGAGGAGATCATTAGTATAGACCAATTAAGCCTTTGTGTATCTATTACTTTGGTTTCGGTGAAACGCAGTGATGAAACTGGTATACACCATTTATTTAGTTTCTGTCTTTCTTTCCTTTTCTTTTCACAAGAAGATACATTTATGTTAATCAAGTGTAAACTCAAGCAGAAGAAGCCTATTTTACTTCATTACCTTCTGAAAAAGGACATTATACTTATCAGGAATAATGAGTTTGCTTCTTTCCGTTTTTCCACGCACGGAGAAAAAAATTTACAGATGCAGTTACATTTCCAAAACAATTATGAGACTGCCTTCTCAATGGAATTTACTTTTATTTTTATTCAAGCCATGTTGCAAACAAAGGCAACAGAAGGGGCATACTTCGTTCGTCGTTCAGAAGAAGCGCGTTTCCACATCATCAACTTACACATTCATTCTTAAAGGCGGAGAAGCCAGGCCGAGAAGGCAACACTTGGAGAGCGTAAAGGATGGGTTGAAGGGGAGGAAGGAGACCCAAAAAAAAAAGAAAAAAAAAAAAAAAAAACAAAAAAAAAAAAAAAAAAAAAAAAAAAAAGTGGCTAGGATACCTGGCTCTCACCCAGGAGGCCCGGGTTCGATTCCCGGTACCGGAAATGCGCGTTTTTGTTGCTCCTCTTTTGCGACTTGTCCCGACTTTGATCGACTGACGCTACGCTGACGCGTGCAGAAAGCCACGTTAAGTATGATTCGTGGCAACACCTGACGGCGAGAGAGATGCGGCATCTATCCACTTGTTATCCAGCCACATACGGGTACCTGTAGTCAAGAGGCTTGGAGGACTGCAAGATATTGCCACGGAGGTGAATGCAGCTAACCACTGTAGTTAGTGTCCTGACAGCGCAGCAACGTTCATTTGCTCGTATACACGTGATGCGGACCGTGTCTGACACTGCTGTGGCGTACACCTTGGCCTAGGCTTTGCTGTGTATCGCCACTTGCATTCCAGCCAGCTGCTTTCGTGGGCGGCTTCGTGGCCGTGGCCGTGATCGTCTAGTGGTTAGGACACTGCGTTGTGGCCGCAATAACCCAGGTTCGAATCCTGGTCACGGCAATTTTGAAAGTTTTGCCTTACTGCCGTTGCAATAGCGATAGTGCACGAGTACTCGAAATGACAGTGCTCTCTTGATTTTGTCACTCGTGTTCCGCAGGCCGCAGTTTGCACTATCACTTCCTCACCAACACGTAATGTCGCCTCCCAGAGCGCAGACGTCCGCTGCTCTCTGTAGTCGAAAAGGGCAGTTGTTTTGAAGTGCGATGGATGAGCAGCCAGCCCCAGCAGAACAGGAAGCTGTGGCGTGCACTGTTTCTACAAATGCTAGGAACACTGGTGCCCATTGCAGCGCACGTAGCATGGCCGAGCGCTCTATGGCGCTGGTTTAAGGCACCAGTCTCTTCGTAGGCGTCGGTTCGAATCCCAGCGCTGCCAGGGGTTTTGCTGTAGTCGTGTTAACCTGCCGCTTTCTCTTCACGTGTAACCTCCTTGAGCTCACATATGTTTGTTACATGGAGCATTCTAGCTCCGCCTGACAGGTACAGCTATGATACTTTAGTGGTTACGGAAAGCCCAGGTTCGAAACCTGGTCACAGCACGAAAACGTCTCTCGATGCTGTCTCCTTAACTACGACAGCTACAGACAAGTGGCGTCGCTACCATACGGCGGGCACGGCATTTTCTTGTTGTGGATGGCCTAAAGAGACGCTTCCAGTGGGAGAGCAGTGGAAATACATGGCACAGCGATTGCCAAGACACTTACATTTCGGAGTGATCTTTGTACTACAAAGGAAACGTTTCGCCGCTCGTGCTCCAGCGGTAACGTGGCCGAGCGGTCTAAGGCGCTGGTTTTAGGCACCAGTCTCTTCGGAGGCGTGGGTTCGAATCCCACAGCTGCCAATTTTTACGTCTCACTTTTGTGCCGCTGCGGTGTGTTCTCGTGGCGTAGGACGCAGCTCTTGTGACGCGCGTGTTGTGTAGGTAGCGTGGCCGAGCGGTCTAAGGCGCTGGTTTCAGGCACCAGTCTCTTGAGAGGCGTGGGTTCCAACCCCACAGCTGCCAAACGTGTAATGTTTCCTGTGTCGAAGACGGCTGCGCTTATTGCCTGCAAAGAAAACAGCACAACAAGGCGTGAGCTTCTGCTTCGTGAATTGCCGTAGAACAGTGCGTGGTGCAACGACAGGATTTGGAGGCGCCTTTTGCTCTCATCATTGCTGGCGTTCGTCTCCACGAAATGCGTCCGGAGCACGCCGTTCTATAACGCGAGAGAGTGGATTTTTTACAGTTGTCGACAGTTAACCGTGCGTGGTTGCTGCGTTCGCTGGAAGAGCGCTGCCGCCGTTATCCGGTGTGGTCTAGTGGCTAGGATACCTGGCTCTCACCCAGGAGGCCCGGGTTCGATTCCCGGTACCGGAAATGCGCGTTTTTGTTGCTCCTCTTTTGCGACTTGTCCCGACTTTGATCGACTGACGCTACGCTGACGCGTGCAGAAAGCCACGTTAAGTATGATTCGTGGCAACACCTGACGGCGAGAGAGATGCGGCATCTATCCACTTGTTATCCAGCCACATACGGGTACCTGTAGTCAAGAGGCTTGGAGGACTGCAAGATATTGCCACGGAGGTGAATGCAGCTAACCACTGTAGTTAGTGTCCTGACAGCGCAGCAACGTTCATTTGCTCGTATACACGTGATGCGGACCGTGTCTGACACTGCTGTGGCGTACACCTTGGCCTAGGCTTTGCTGTGTATCGCCACTTGCATTCCAGCCAGCTGCTTTCGTGGGCGGCTTCGTGGCCGTGGCCGTGATCGTCTAGTGGTTAGGACACTGCGTTGTGGCCGCAATAACCCAGGTTCGAATCCTGGTCACGGCAATTTTGAAAGTTTTGCCTTACTGCCGTTGCAATAGCGATAGTGCACGAGTACTCGAAATGACAGTGCTCTCTTGATTTTGTCACTCGTGTTCCGCAGGCCGCAGTTTGCACTATCACTTCCTCACCAACACGTAATGTCGCCTCCCAGAGCGCAGACGTCCGCTGCTCTCTGTAGTCGAAAAGGGCAGTTGTTTTGAAGTGCGATGGATGAGCAGCCAGCCCCAGCAGAACAGGAAGCTGTGGCGTGCACTGTTTCTACAAATGCTAGGAACACTGGTGCCCATTGCAGCGCACGTAGCATGGCCGAGCGCTCTATGGCGCTGGTTTAAGGCACCAGTCTCTTCGTAGGCGTCGGTTCGAATCCCAGCGCTGCCAGGGGTTTTGCTGTAGTCGTGTTAACCTGCCGCTTTCTCTTCACGTGTAACCTCCTTGAGCTCACATATGTTTGTTACATGGAGCATTCTAGCTCCGCCTGACAGGTACAGCTATGATACTTTAGTGGTTACGGAAAGCCCAGGTTCGAAACCTGGTCACAGCACGAAAACGTCTCTCGATGCTGTCTCCTTAACTACGACAGCTACAGACAAGTGGCGTCGCTACCATACGGCGGGCACGGCATTTTCTTGTTGTGGATGGCCTAAAGAGACGCTTCCAGTGGGAGAGCAGTGGAAATACATGGCACAGCGATTGCCAAGACACTTACATTTCGGAGTGATCTTTGTACTACAAAGGAAACGTTTCGCCGCTCGTGCTCCAGCGGTAACGTGGCCGAGCGGTCTAAGGCGCTGGTTTTAGGCACCAGTCTCTTCGGAGGCGTGGGTTCGAATCCCACAGCTGCCAATTTTTACGTCTCACTTTTGTGCCGCTGCGGTGTGTTCTCGTGGCGTAGGACGCAGCTCTTGTGACGCGCGTGTTGTGTAGGTAGCGTGGCCGAGCGGTCTAAGGCGCTGGTTTCAGGCACCAGTCTCTTGAGAGGCGTGGGTTCCAACCCCACAGCTGCCAAACGTGTAATGTTTCCTGTGTCGAAGACGGCTGCGCTTATTGCCTGCAAAGAAAACAGCACAACAAGGCGTGAGCTTCTGCTTCGTGAATTGCCGTAGAACAGTGCGTGGTGCAACGACAGGATTTGGAGGCGCCTTTTGCTCTCATCATTGCTGGCGTTCGTCTCCACGAAATGCGTCCGGAGCACGCCGTTCTATAACGCGAGAGAGTGGATTTTTTACAGTTGTCGACAGTTAACCGTGCGTGGTTGCTGCGTTCGCTGGAAGAGCGCTGCCGCCGTTATCCGGTGTGGTCTAGTGGCTAGGATACCTGGCTCTCACCCAGGAGGCCCGGGTTCGATTCCCGGTACCGGAAATGCGCGTTTTTGTTGCTCCTCTTTTGCGACTTGTCCCGACTTTGATCGACTGACGCTACGCTGACGCGTGCAGAAAGCCACGTTAAGTATGATTCGTGGCAACACCTGACGGCGAGAGAGATGCGGCATCTATCCACTTGTTATCCAGCCACATACGGGTACCTGTAGTCAAGAGGCTTGGAGGACTGCAAGATATTGCCACGGAGGTGAATGCAGCTAACCACTGTAGTTAGTGTCCTGACAGCGCAGCAACGTTCATTTGCTCGTATACACGTGATGCGGACCGTGTCTGACACTGCTGTGGCGTACACCTTGGCCTAGGCTTTGCTGTGTATCGCCACTTGCATTCCAGCCAGCTGCTTTCGTGGGCGGCTTCGTGGCCGTGGCCGTGATCGTCTAGTGGTTAGGACACTGCGTTGTGGCCGCAATAACCCAGGTTCGAATCCTGGTCACGGCAATTTTGAAAGTTTTGCCTTACTGCCGTTGCAATAGCGATAGTGCACGAGTACTCGAAATGACAGTGCTCTCTTGATTTTGTCACTCGTGTTCCGCAGGCCGCAGTTTGCACTATCACTTCCTCACCAACACGTAATGTCGCCTCCCAGAGCGCAGACGTCCGCTGCTCTCTGTAGTCGAAAAGGGCAGTTGTTTTGAAGTGCGATGGATGAGCAGCCAGCCCCAGCAGAACAGGAAGCTGTGGCGTGCACTGTTTCTACAAATGCTAGGAACACTGGTGCCCATTGCAGCGCACGTAGCATGGCCGAGCGCTCTATGGCGCTGGTTTAAGGCACCAGTCTCTTCGTAGGCGTCGGTTCGAATCCCAGCGCTGCCAGGGGTTTTGCTGTAGTCGTGTTAACCTGCCGCTTTCTCTTCACGTGTAACCTCCTTGAGCTCACATATGTTTGTTACATGGAGCATTCTAGCTCCGCCTGACAGGTACAGCTATGATACTTTAGTGGTTACGGAAAGCCCAGGTTCGAAACCTGGTCACAGCACGAAAACGTCTCTCGATGCTGTCTCCTTAACTACGACAGCTACAGACAAGTGGCGTCGCTACCATACGGCGGGCACGGCATTTTCTTGTTGTGGATGGCCTAAAGAGACGCTTCCAGTGGGAGAGCAGTGGAAATACATGGCACAGCGATTGCCAAGACACTTACATTTCGGAGTGATCTTTGTACTACAAAGGAAACGTTTCGCCGCTCGTGCTCCAGCGGTAACGTGGCCGAGCGGTCTAAGGCGCTGGTTTTAGGCACCAGTCTCTTCGGAGGCGTGGGTTCGAATCCCACAGCTGCCAATTTTTACGTCTCACTTTTGTGCCGCTGCGGTGTGTTCTCGTGGCGTAGGACGCAGCTCTTGTGACGCGCGTGTTGTGTAGGTAGCGTGGCCGAGCGGTCTAAGGCGCTGGTTTCAGGCACCAGTCTCTTGAGAGGCGTGGGTTCCAACCCCACAGCTGCCAAACGTGTAATGTTTCCTGTGTCGAAGACGGCTGCGCTTATTGCCTGCAAAGAAAACAGCACAACAAGGCGTGAGCTTCTGCTTCGTGAATTGCCGTAGAACAGTGCGTGGTGCAACGACAGGATTTGGAGGCGCCTTTTGCTCTCATCATTGCTGGCGTTCGTCTCCACGAAATGCGTCCGGAGCACGCCGTTCTATAACGCGAGAGAGTGGATTTTTTACAGTTGTCGACAGTTAACCGTGCGTGGTTGCTGCGTTCGCTGGAAGAGCGCTGCCGCCGTTATCCGGTGTGGTCTAGTGGCTAGGATACCTGGCTCTCACCCAGGAGGCCCGGGTTCGATTCCCGGTACCGGAAATGCGCGTTTTTGTTGCTCCTCTTTTGCGACTTGTCCCGACTTTGATCGACTGACGCTACGCTGACGCGTGCAGAAAGCCACGTTAAGTATGATTCGTGGCAACACCTGACGGCGAGAGAGATGCGGCATCTATCCACTTGTTATCCAGCCACATACGGGTACCTGTAGTCAAGAGGCTTGGAGGACTGCAAGATATTGCCACGGAGGTGAATGCAGCTAACCACTGTAGTTAGTGTCCTGACAGCGCAGCAACGTTCATTTGCTCGTATACACGTGATGCGGACCGTGTCTGACACTGCTGTGGCGTACACCTTGGCCTAGGCTTTGCTGTGTATCGCCACTTGCATTCCAGCCAGCTGCTTTCGTGGGCGGCTTCGTGGCCGTGGCCGTGATCGTCTAGTGGTTAGGACACTGCGTTGTGGCCGCAATAACCCAGGTTCGAATCCTGGTCACGGCAATTTTGAAAGTTTTGCCTTACTGCCGTTGCAATAGCGATAGTGCACGAGTACTCGAAATGACAGTGCTCTCTTGATTTTGTCACTCGTGTTCCGCAGGCCGCAGTTTGCACTATCACTTCCTCACCAACACGTAATGTCGCCTCCCAGAGCGCAGACGTCCGCTGCTCTCTGTAGTCGAAAAGGGCAGTTGTTTTGAAGTGCGATGGATGAGCAGCCAGCCCCAGCAGAACAGGAAGCTGTGGCGTGCACTGTTTCTACAAATGCTAGGAACACTGGTGCCCATTGCAGCGCACGTAGCATGGCCGAGCGCTCTATGGCGCTGGTTTAAGGCACCAGTCTCTTCGTAGGCGTCGGTTCGAATCCCAGCGCTGCCAGGGGTTTTGCTGTAGTCGTGTTAACCTGCCGCTTTCTCTTCACGTGTAACCTCCTTGAGCTCACATATGTTTGTTACATGGAGCATTCTAGCTCCGCCTGACAGGTACAGCTATGATACTTTAGTGGTTACGGAAAGCCCAGGTTCGAAACCTGGTCACAGCACGAAAACGTCTCTCGATGCTGTCTCCTTAACTACGACAGCTACAGACAAGTGGCGTCGCTACCATACGGCGGGCACGGCATTTTCTTGTTGTGGATGGCCTAAAGAGACGCTTCCAGTGGGAGAGCAGTGGAAATACATGGCACAGCGATTGCCAAGACACTTACATTTCGGAGTGATCTTTGTACTACAAAGGAAACGTTTCGCCGCTCGTGCTCCAGCGGTAACGTGGCCGAGCGGTCTAAGGCGCTGGTTTTAGGCACCAGTCTCTTCGGAGGCGTGGGTTCGAATCCCACAGCTGCCAATTTTTACGTCTCACTTTTGTGCCGCTGCGGTGTGTTCTCGTGGCGTAGGACGCAGCTCTTGTGACGCGCGTGTTGTGTAGGTAGCGTGGCCGAGCGGTGTAAGGCGCTGGTTTCAGGCACCAGTCTCTTGAGAGGCGTGGGTTCCAACCCCACAGCTGCCAAACGTGTAATGTTTCCTGTGTCGAAGACGGCTGCGCTTATTGCCTGCAAAGAAAACAGCACAACAAGGCGTGAGCTTCTGCTTCGTGAATTGCCGTAGAACAGTGCGTGGTGCAACGACAGGATTTGGAGGCGCCTTTTGCTCTCATCATTGCTGGCGTTCGTCTCCACGAAATGCGTCCGGAGCACGCCGTTCTATAACGCGAGAGAGTGGATTTTTTACAGTTGTCGACAGTTAACCGTGCGTGGTTGCTGCGTTCGCTGGAAGAGCGCTGCCGCCGTTATCCGGTGTGGTCTAGTGGCTAGGATACCTGGCTCTCACCCAGGAGGCCCGGGTTCGATTCCCGGTACCGGAAATGCGCGTTTTTGTTGCTCCTCTTTTGCGACTTGTCCCGACTTTGATCGACTGACGCTACGCTGACGCGTGCAGAAAGCCACGTTAAGTATGATTCGTGGCAACACCTGACGGCGAGAGAGATGCGGCATCTATCCACTTGTTATCCAGCCACATACGGGTACCTGTAGTCAAGAGGCTTGGAGGACTGCAAGATATTGCCACGGAGGTGAATGCAGCTAACCACTGTAGTTAGTGTCCTGACAGCGCAGCAACGTTCATTTGCTCGTATACACGTGATGCGGACCGTGTCTGACACTGCTGTGGCGTACACCTTGGCCTAGGCTTTGCTGTGTATCGCCACTTGCATTCCAGCCAGCTGCTTTCGTGGGCGGCTTCGTGGCCGTGGCCGTGATCGTCTAGTGGTTAGGACACTGCGTTGTGGCCGCAATAACCCAGGTTCGAATCCTGGTCACGGCAATTTTGAAAGTTTTGCCTTACTGCCGTTGCAATAGCGATAGTGCACGAGTACTCGAAATGACAGTGCTCTCTTGATTTTGTCACTCGTGTTCCGCAGGCCGCAGTTTGCACTATCACTTCCTCACCAACACGTAATGTCGCCTCCCAGAGCGCAGACGTCCGCTGCTCTCTGTAGTCGAAAAGGGCAGTTGTTTTGAAGTGCGATGGATGAGCAGCCAGCCCCAGCAGAACAGGAAGCTGTGGCGTGCACTGTTTCTACAAATGCTAGGAACACTGGTGCCCATTGCAGCGCACGTAGCATGGCCGAGCGCTCTATGGCGCTGGTTTAAGGCACCAGTCTCTTCGTAGGCGTCGGTTCGAATCCCAGCGCTGCCAGGGGTTTTGCTGTAGTCGTGTTAACCTGCCGCTTTCTCTTCACGTGTAACCTCCTTGAGCTCACATATGTTTGTTACATGGAGCATTCTAGCTCCGCCTGACAGGTACAGCTATGATACTTTAGTGGTTACGGAAAGCCCAGGTTCGAAACCTGGTCACAGCACGAAAACGTCTCTCGATGCTGTCTCCTTAACTACGACAGCTACAGACAAGTGGCGTCGCTACCATACGGCGGGCACGGCATTTTCTTGTTGTGGATGGCCTAAAGAGACGCTTCCAGTGGGAGAGCAGTGGAAATACATGGCACAGCGATTGCCAAGACACTTACATTTCGGAGTGATCTTTGTACTACAAAGGAAACGTTTCGCCGCTCGTGCTCCAGCGGTAACGTGGCCGAGCGGTCTAAGGCGCTGGTTTTAGGCACCAGTCTCTTCGGAGGCGTGGGTTCGAATCCCACAGCTGCCAATTTTTACGTCTCACTTTTGTGCCGCTGCGGTGTGTTCTCGTGGCGTAGGACGCAGCTCTTGTGACGCGCGTGTTGTGTAGGTAGCGTGGCCGAGCGGTCTAAGGCGCTGGTTTCAGGCACCAGTCTCTTGAGAGGCGTGGGTTCCAACCCCACAGCTGCCAAACGTGTAATGTTTCCTGTGTCGAAGACGGCTGCGCTTATTGCCTGCAAAGAAAACAGCACAACAAGGCGTGAGCTTCTGCTTCGTGAATTGCCGTAGAACAGTGCGTGGTGCAACGACAGGATTTGGAGGCGCCTTTTGCTCTCATCATTGCTGGCGTTCGTCTCCACGAAATGCGTCCGGAGCACGCCGTTCTATAACGCGAGAGAGTGGATTTTTTACAGTTGTCGACAGTTAACCGTGCGTGGTTGCTGCGTTCGCTGGAAGAGCGCTGCCGCCGTTATCCGGTGTGGTCTAGTGGCTAGGATACCTGGCTCTCACCCAGGAGGCCCGGGTTCGATTCCCGGTACCGGAAATGCGCGTTTTTGTTGCTCCTCTTTTGCGACTTGTCCCGACTTTGATCGACTGACGCTACGCTGACGCGTGCAGAAAGCCACGTTAAGTATGATTCGTGGCAACACCTGACGGCGAGAGAGATGCGGCATCTATCCACTTGTTATCCAGCCACATACGGGTACCTGTAGTCAAGAGGCTTGGAGGACTGCAAGATATTGCCACGGAGGTGAATGCAGCTAACCACTGTAGTTAGTGTCCTGACAGCGCAGCAACGTTCATTTGCTCGTATACACGTGATGCGGACCGTGTCTGACACTGCTGTGGCGTACACCTTGGCCTAGGCTTTGCTGTGTATCGCCACTTGCATTCCAGCCAGCTGCTTTCGTGGGCGGCTTCGTGGCCGTGGCCGTGATCGTCTAGTGGTTAGGACACTGCGTTGTGGCCGCAATAACCCAGGTTCGAATCCTGGTCACGGCAATTTTGAAAGTTTTGCCTTACTGCCGTTGCAATAGCGATAGTGCACGAGTACTCGAAATGACAGTGCTCTCTTGATTTTGTCACTCGTGTTCCGCAGGCCGCAGTTTGCACTATCACTTCCTCACCAACACGTAATGTCGCCTCCCAGAGCGCAGACGTCCGCTGCTCTCTGTAGTCGAAAAGGGCAGTTGTTTTGAAGTGCGATGGATGAGCAGCCAGCCCCAGCAGAACAGGAAGCTGTGGCGTGCACTGTTTCTACAAATGCTAGGAACACTGGTGCCCATTGCAGCGCACGTAGCATGGCCGAGCGCTCTATGGCGCTGGTTTAAGGCACCAGTCTCTTCGTAGGCGTCGGTTCGAATCCCAGCGCTGCCAGGGGTTTTGCTGTAGTCGTGTTAACCTGCCGCTTTCTCTTCACGTGTAACCTCCTTGAGCTCACATATGTTTGTTACATGGAGCATTCTAGCTCCGCCTGACAGGTACAGCTATGATACTTTAGTGGTTACGGAAAGCCCAGGTTCGAAACCTGGTCACAGCACGAAAACGTCTCTCGATGCTGTCTCCTTAACTACGACAGCTACAGACAAGTGGCGTCGCTACCATACGGCGGGCACGGCATTTTCTTGTTGTGGATGGCCTAAAGAGACGCTTCCAGTGGGAGAGCAGTGGAAATACATGGCACAGCGATTGCCAAGACACTTACATTTCGGAGTGATCTTTGTACTACAAAGGAAACGTTTCGCCGCTCGTGCTCCAGCGGTAACGTGGCCGAGCGGTCTAAGGCGCTGGTTTTAGGCACCAGTCTCTTCGGAGGCGTGGGTTCGAATCCCACAGCTGCCAATTTTTACGTCTCACTTTTGTGCCGCTGCGGTGTGTTCTCGTGGCGTAGGACGCAGCTCTTGTGACGCGCGTGTTGTGTAGGTAGCGTGGCCGAGCGGTCTAAGGCGCTGGTTTCAGGCACCAGTCTCTTGAGAGGCGTGGGTTCCAACCCCACAGCTGCCAAACGTGTAATGTTTCCTGTGTCGAAGACGGCTGCGCTTATTGCCTGCAAAGAAAACAGCACAACAAGGCGTGAGCTTCTGCTTCGTGAATTGCCGTAGAACAGTGCGTGGTGCAACGACAGGATTTGGAGGCGCCTTTTGCTCTCATCATTGCTGGCGTTCGTCTCCACGAAATGCGTCCGGAGCACGCCGTTCTATAACGCGAGAGAGTGGATTTTTTACAGTTGTCGACAGTTAACCGTGCGTGGTTGCTGCGTTCGCTGGAAGAGCGCTGCCGCCGTTATCCGGTGTGGTCTAGTGGCTAGGATACCTGGCTCTCACCCAGGAGGCCCGGGTTCGATTCCCGGTACCGGAAATGCGCGTTTTTGTTGCTCCTCTTTTGCGACTTGTCCCGACTTTGATCGACTGACGCTACGCTGACGCGTGCAGAAAGCCACGTTAAGTATGATTCGTGGCAACACCTGACGGCGAGAGAGATGCGGCATCTATCCACTTGTTATCCAGCCACATACGGGTACCTGTAGTCAAGAGGCTTGGAGGACTGCAAGATATTGCCACGGAGGTGAATGCAGCTAACCACTGTAGTTAGTGTCCTGACAGCGCAGCAACGTTCATTTGCTCGTATACACGTGATGCGGACCGTGTCTGACACTGCTGTGGCGTACACCTTGGCCTAGGCTTTGCTGTGTATCGCCACTTGCATTCCAGCCAGCTGCTTTCGTGGGCGGCTTCGTGGCCGTGGCCGTGATCGTCTAGTGGTTAGGACACTGCGTTGTGGCCGCAATAACCCAGGTTCGAATCCTGGTCACGGCAATTTTGAAAGTTTTGCCTTACTGCCGTTGCAATAGCGATAGTGCACGAGTACTCGAAATGACAGTGCTCTCTTGATTTTGTCACTCGTGTTCCGCAGGCCGCAGTTTGCACTATCACTTCCTCACCAACACGTAATGTCGCCTCCCAGAGCGCAGACGTCCGCTGCTCTCTGTAGTCGAAAAGGGCAGTTGTTTTGAAGTGCGATGGATGAGCAGCCAGCCCCAGCAGAACAGGAAGCTGTGGCGTGCACTGTTTCTACAAATGCTAGGAACACTGGTGCCCATTGCAGCGCACGTAGCATGGCCGAGCGCTCTATGGCGCTGGTTTAAGGCACCAGTCTCTTCGTAGGCGTCGGTTCGAATCCCAGCGCTGCCAGGGGTTTTGCTGTAGTCGTGTTAACCTGCCGCTTTCTCTTCACGTGTAACCTCCTTGAGCTCACATATGTTTGTTACATGGAGCATTCTAGCTCCGCCTGACAGGTACAGCTATGATACTTTAGTGGTTACGGAAAGCCCAGGTTCGAAACCTGGTCACAGCACGAAAACGTCTCTCGATGCTGTCTCCTTAACTACGACAGCTACAGACAAGTGGCGTCGCTACCATACGGCGGGCACGGCATTTTCTTGTTGTGGATGGCCTAAAGAGACGCTTCCAGTGGGAGAGCAGTGGAAATACATGGCACAGCGATTGCCAAGACACTTACATTTCGGAGTGATCTTTGTACTACAAAGGAAACGTTTCGCCGCTCGTGCTCCAGCGGTAACGTGGCCGAGCGGTCTAAGGCGCTGGTTTTAGGCACCAGTCTCTTCGGAGGCGTGGGTTCGAATCCCACAGCTGCCAATTTTTACGTCTCACTTTTGTGCCGCTGCGGTGTGTTCTCGTGGCGTAGGACGCAGCTCTTGTGACGCGCGTGTTGTGTAGGTAGCGTGGCCGAGCGGTGTAAGGCGCTGGTTTCAGGCACCAGTCTCTTGAGAGGCGTGGGTTCCAACCCCACAGCTGCCAAACGTGTAATGTTTCCTGTGTCGAAGACGGCTGCGCTTATTGCCTGCAAAGAAAACAGCACAACAAGGCGTGAGCTTCTGCTTCGTGAATTGCCGTAGAACAGTGCGTGGTGCAACGACAGGATTTGGAGGCGCCTTTTGCTCTCATCATTGCTGGCGTTCGTCTCCACGAAATGCGTCCGGAGCACGCCGTTCTATAACGCGAGAGAGTGGATTTTTTACAGTTGTCGACAGTTAACCGTGCGTGGTTGCTGCGTTCGCTGGAAGAGCGCTGCCGCCGTTATCCGGTGTGGTCTAGTGGCTAGGATACCTGGCTCTCACCCAGGAGGCCCGGGTTCGATTCCCGGTACCGGAAATGCGCGTTTTTGTTGCTCCTCTTTTGCGACTTGTCCCGACTTTGATCGACTGACGCTACGCTGACGCGTGCAGAAAGCCACGTTAAGTATGATTCGTGGCAACACCTGACGGCGAGAGAGATGCGGCATCTATCCACTTGTTATCCAGCCACATACGGGTACCTGTAGTCAAGAGGCTTGGAGGACTGCAAGATATTGCCACGGAGGTGAATGCAGCTAACCACTGTAGTTAGTGTCCTGACAGCGCAGCAACGTTCATTTGCTCGTATACACGTGATGCGGACCGTGTCTGACACTGCTGTGGCGTACACCTTGGCCTAGGCTTTGCTGTGTATCGCCACTTGCATTCCAGCCAGCTGCTTTCGTGGGCGGCTTCGTGGCCGTGGCCGTGATCGTCTAGTGGTTAGGACACTGCGTTGTGGCCGCAATAACCCAGGTTCGAATCCTGGTCACGGCAATTTTGAAAGTTTTGCCTTACTGCCGTTGCAATAGCGATAGTGCACGAGTACTCGAAATGACAGTGCTCTCTTGATTTTGTCACTCGTGTTCCGCAGGCCGCAGTTTGCACTATCACTTCCTCACCAACACGTAATGTCGCCTCCCAGAGCGCAGACGTCCGCTGCTCTCTGTAGTCGAAAAGGGCAGTTGTTTTGAAGTGCGATGGATGAGCAGCCAGCCCCAGCAGAACAGGAAGCTGTGGCGTGCACTGTTTCTACAAATGCTAGGAACACTGGTGCCCATTGCAGCGCACGTAGCATGGCCGAGCGCTCTATGGCGCTGGTTTAAGGCACCAGTCTCTTCGTAGGCGTCGGTTCGAATCCCAGCGCTGCCAGGGGTTTTGCTGTAGTCGTGTTAACCTGCCGCTTTCTCTTCACGTGTAACCTCCTTGAGCTCACATATGTTTGTTACATGGAGCATTCTAGCTCCGCCTGACAGGTACAGCTATGATACTTTAGTGGTTACGGAAAGCCCAGGTTCGAAACCTGGTCACAGCACGAAAACGTCTCTCGATGCTGTCTCCTTAACTACGACAGCTACAGACAAGTGGCGTCGCTACCATACGGCGGGCACGGCATTTTCTTGTTGTGGATGGCCTAAAGAGACGCTTCCAGTGGGAGAGCAGTGGAAATACATGGCACAGCGATTGCCAAGACACTTACATTTCGGAGTGATCTTTGTACTACAAAGGAAACGTTTCGCCGCTCGTGCTCCAGCGGTAACGTGGCCGAGCGGTCTAAGGCGCTGGTTTTAGGCACCAGTCTCTTCGGAGGCGTGGGTTCGAATCCCACAGCTGCCAATTTTTACGTCTCACTTTTGTGCCGCTGCGGTGTGTTCTCGTGGCGTAGGACGCAGCTCTTGTGACGCGCGTGTTGTGTAGGTAGCGTGGCCGAGCGGTCTAAGGCGCTGGTTTCAGGCACCAGTCTCTTGAGAGGCGTGGGTTCCAACCCCACAGCTGCCAAACGTGTAATGTTTCCTGTGTCGAAGACGGCTGCGCTTATTGCCTGCAAAGAAAACAGCACAACAAGGCGTGAGCTTCTGCTTCGTGAATTGCCGTAGAACAGTGCGTGGTGCAACGACAGGATTTGGAGGCGCCTTTTGCTCTCATCATTGCTGGCGTTCGTCTCCACGAAATGCGTCCGGAGCACGCCGTTCTATAACGCGAGAGAGTGGATTTTTTACAGTTGTCGACAGTTAACCGTGCGTGGTTGCTGCGTTCGCTGGAAGAGCGCTGCCGCCGTTATCCGGTGTGGTCTAGTGGCTAGGATACCTGGCTCTCACCCAGGAGGCCCGGGTTCGATTCCCGGTACCGGAAATGCGCGTTTTTGTTGCTCCTCTTTTGCGACTTGTCCCGACTTTGATCGACTGACGCTACGCTGACGCGTGCAGAAAGCCACGTTAAGTATGATTCGTGGCAACACCTGACGGCGAGAGAGATGCGGCATCTATCCACTTGTTATCCAGCCACATACGGGTACCTGTAGTCAAGAGGCTTGGAGGACTGCAAGATATTGCCACGGAGGTGAATGCAGCTAACCACTGTAGTTAGTGTCCTGACAGCGCAGCAACGTTCATTTGCTCGTATACACGTGATGCGGACCGTGTCTGACACTGCTGTGGCGTACACCTTGGCCTAGGCTTTGCTGTGTATCGCCACTTGCATTCCAGCCAGCTGCTTTCGTGGGCGGCTTCGTGGCCGTGGCCGTGATCGTCTAGTGGTTAGGACACTGCGTTGTGGCCGCAATAACCCAGGTTCGAATCCTGGTCACGGCAATTTTGAAAGTTTTGCCTTACTGCCGTTGCAATAGCGATAGTGCACGAGTACTCGAAATGACAGTGCTCTCTTGATTTTGTCACTCGTGTTCCGCAGGCCGCAGTTTGCACTATCACTTCCTCACCAACACGTAATGTCGCCTCCCAGAGCGCAGACGTCCGCTGCTCTCTGTAGTCGAAAAGGGCAGTTGTTTTGAAGTGCGATGGATGAGCAGCCAGCCCCAGCAGAACAGGAAGCTGTGGCGTGCACTGTTTCTACAAATGCTAGGAACACTGGTGCCCATTGCAGCGCACGTAGCATGGCCGAGCGCTCTATGGCGCTGGTTTAAGGCACCAGTCTCTTCGTAGGCGTCGGTTCGAATCCCAGCGCTGCCAGGGGTTTTGCTGTAGTCGTGTTAACCTGCCGCTTTCTCTTCACGTGTAACCTCCTTGAGCTCACATATGTTTGTTACATGGAGCATTCTAGCTCCGCCTGACAGGTACAGCTATGATACTTTAGTGGTTACGGAAAGCCCAGGTTCGAAACCTGGTCACAGCACGAAAACGTCTCTCGATGCTGTCTCCTTAACTACGACAGCTACAGACAAGTGGCGTCGCTACCATACGGCGGGCACGGCATTTTCTTGTTGTGGATGGCCTAAAGAGACGCTTCCAGTGGGAGAGCAGTGGAAATACATGGCACAGCGATTGCCAAGACACTTACATTTCGGAGTGATCTTTGTACTACAAAGGAAACGTTTCGCCGCTCGTGCTCCAGCGGTAACGTGGCCGAGCGGTCTAAGGCGCTGGTTTTAGGCACCAGTCTCTTCGGAGGCGTGGGTTCGAATCCCACAGCTGCCAATTTTTACGTCTCACTTTTGTGCCGCTGCGGTGTGTTCTCGTGGCGTAGGACGCAGCTCTTGTGACGCGCGTGTTGTGTAGGTAGCGTGGCCGAGCGGTCTAAGGCGCTGGTTTCAGGCACCAGTCTCTTGAGAGGCGTGGGTTCCAACCCCACAGCTGCCAAACGTGTAATGTTTCCTGTGTCGAAGACGGCTGCGCTTATTGCCTGCAAAGAAAACAGCACAACAAGGCGTGAGCTTCTGCTTCGTGAATTGCCGTAGAACAGTGCGTGGTGCAACGACAGGATTTGGAGGCGCCTTTTGCTCTCATCATTGCTGGCGTTCGTCTCCACGAAATGCGTCCGGAGCACGCCGTTCTATAACGCGAGAGAGTGGATTTTTTACAGTTGTCGACAGTTAACCGTGCGTGGTTGCTGCGTTCGCTGGAAGAGCGCTGCCGCCGTTATCCGGTGTGGTCTAGTGGCTAGGATACCTGGCTCTCACCCAGGAGGCCCGGGTTCGATTCCCGGTACCGGAAATGCGCGTTTTTGTTGCTCCTCTTTTGCGACTTGTCCCGACTTTGATCGACTGACGCTACGCTGACGCGTGCAGAAAGCCACGTTAAGTATGATTCGTGGCAACACCTGACGGCGAGAGAGATGCGGCATCTATCCACTTGTTATCCAGCCACATACGGGTACCTGTAGTCAAGAGGCTTGGAGGACTGCAAGATATTGCCACGGAGGTGAATGCAGCTAACCACTGTAGTTAGTGTCCTGACAGCGCAGCAACGTTCATTTGCTCGTATACACGTGATGCGGACCGTGTCTGACACTGCTGTGGCGTACACCTTGGCCTAGGCTTTGCTGTGTATCGCCACTTGCATTCCAGCCAGCTGCTTTCGTGGGCGGCTTCGTGGCCGTGGCCGTGATCGTCTAGTGGTTAGGACACTGCGTTGTGGCCGCAATAACCCAGGTTCGAATCCTGGTCACGGCAATTTTGAAAGTTTTGCCTTACTGCCGTTGCAATAGCGATAGTGCACGAGTACTCGAAATGACAGTGCTCTCTTGATTTTGTCACTCGTGTTCCGCAGGCCGCAGTTTGCACTATCACTTCCTCACCAACACGTAATGTCGCCTCCCAGAGCGCAGACGTTCGCTGCTCTCTGTAGTCGAAAAGGGCAGTTGTTTTGAAGTGCGATGGATGAGCAGCCAGCCCCAGCAGAACAGGAAGCTGTGGCGTGCACTGTTTCTACAAATGCTAGGAACACTGGTGCCCATTGCAGCGCACGTAGCATGGCCGAGCGCTCTATGGCGCTGGTTTAAGGCACCAGTCTCTTCGTAGGCGTCGGTTCGAATCCCAGCGCTGCCAGGGGTTTTGCTGTAGTCGTGTTAACCTGCCGCTTTCTCTTCACGTGTAACCTCCTTGAGCTCACATATGTTTGTTACATGGAGCATTCTAGCTCCGCCTGACAGGTACAGCTATGATACTTTAGTGGTTACGGAAAGCCCAGGTTCGAAACCTGGTCACAGCACGAAAACGTCTCTCGATGCTGTCTCCTTAACTACGACAGCTACAGACAAGTGGCGTCGCTACCATACGGCGGGCACGGCATTTTCTTGTTGTGGATGGCCTAAAGAGACGCTTCCAGTGGGAGAGCAGTGGAAATACATGGCACAGCGATTGCCAAGACACTTACATTTCGGAGTGATCTTTGTACTACAAAGGAAACGTTTCGCCGCTCGTGCTCCAGCGGTAACGTGGCCGAGCGGTCTAAGGCGCTGGTTTTAGGCACCAGTCTCTTCGGAGGCGTGGGTTCGAATCCCACAGCTGCCAATTTTTACGTCTCACTTTTGTGCCGCTGCGGTGTGTTCTCGTGGCGTAGGACGCAGCTCTTGTGACGCGCGTGTTGTGTAGGTAGCGTGGCCGAGCGGTCTAAGGCGCTGGTTTCAGGCACCAGTCTCTTGAGAGGCGTGGGTTCCAACCCCACAGCTGCCAAACGTGTAATGTTTCCTGTGTCGAAGACGGCTGCGCTTATTGCCTGCAAAGAAAACAGCACAACAAGGCGTGAGCTTCTGCTTCGTGAATTGCCGTAGAACAGTGCGTGGTGCAACGACAGGATTTGGAGGCGCCTTTTGCTCTCATCATTGCTGGCGTTCGTCTCCACGAAATGCGTCCGGAGCACGCCGTTCTATAACGCGAGAGAGTGGATTTTTTACAGTTGTCGACAGTTAACCGTGCGTGGTTGCTGCGTTCGCTGGAAGAGCGCTGCCGCCGTTATCCGGTGTGGTCTAGTGGCTAGGATACCTGGCTCTCACCCAGGAGGCCCGGGTTCGATTCCCGGTACCGGAAATGCGCGTTTTTGTTGCTCCTCTTTTGCGACTTGTCCCGACTTTGATCGACTGACGCTACGCTGACGCGTGCAGAAAGCCACGTTAAGTATGATTCGTGGCAACACCTGACGGCGAGAGAGATGCGGCATCTATCCACTTGTTATCCAGCCACATACGGGTACCTGTAGTCAAGAGGCTTGGAGGACTGCAAGATATTGCCACGGAGGTGAATGCAGCTAACCACTGTAGTTAGTGTCCTGACAGCGCAGCAACGTTCATTTGCTCGTATACACGTGATGCGGACCGTGTCTGACACTGCTGTGGCGTACACCTTGGCCTAGGCTTTGCTGTGTATCGCCACTTGCATTCCAGCCAGCTGCTTTCGTGGGCGGCTTCGTGGCCGTGGCCGTGATCGTCTAGTGGTTAGGACACTGCGTTGTGGCCGCAATAACCCAGGTTCGAATCCTGGTCACGGCAATTTTGAAAGTTTTGCCTTACTGCCGTTGCAATAGCGATAGTGCACGAGTACTCGAAATGACAGTGCTCTCTTGATTTTGTCACTCGTGTTCCGCAGGCCGCAGTTTGCACTATCACTTCCTCACCAACACGTAATGTCGCCTCCCAGAGCGCAGACGTCCGCTGCTCTCTGTAGTCGAAAAGGGCAGTTGTTTTGAAGTGCGATGGATGAGCAGCCAGCCCCAGCAGAACAGGAAGCTGTGGCGTGCACTGTTTCTACAAATGCTAGGAACACTGGTGCCCATTGCAGCGCACGTAGCATGGCCGAGCGCTCTATGGCGCTGGTTTAAGGCACCAGTCTCTTCGTAGGCGTCGGTTCGAATCCCAGCGCTGCCAGGGGTTTTGCTGTAGTCGTGTTAACCTGCCGCTTTCTCTTCACGTGTAACCTCCTTGAGCTCACATATGTTTGTTACATGGAGCATTCTAGCTCCGCCTGACAGGTACAGCTATGATACTTTAGTGGTTACGGAAAGCCCAGGTTCGAAACCTGGTCACAGCACGAAAACGTCTCTCGATGCTGTCTCCTTAACTACGACAGCTACAGACAAGTGGCGTCGCTACCATACGGCGGGCACGGCATTTTCTTGTTGTGGATGGCCTAAAGAGACGCTTCCAGTGGGAGAGCAGTGGAAATACATGGCACAGCGATTGCCAAGACACTTACATTTCGGAGTGATCTTTGTACTACAAAGGAAACGTTTCGCCGCTCGTGCTCCAGCGGTAACGTGGCCGAGCGGTCTAAGGCGCTGGTTTTAGGCACCAGTCTCTTCGGAGGCGTGGGTTCGAATCCCACAGCTGCCAATTTTTACGTCTCACTTTTGTGCCGCTGCGGTGTGTTCTCGTGGCGTAGGACGCAGCTCTTGTGACGCGCGTGTTGTGTAGGTAGCGTGGCCGAGCGGTCTAAGGCGCTGGTTTCAGGCACCAGTCTCTTGAGAGGCGTGGGTTCCAACCCCACAGCTGCCAAACGTGTAATGTTTCCTGTGTCGAAGACGGCTGCGCTTATTGCCTGCAAAGAAAACAGCACAACAAGGCGTGAGCTTCTGCTTCGTGAATTGCCGTAGAACAGTGCGTGGTGCAACGACAGGATTTGGAGGCGCCTTTTGCTCTCATCATTGCTGGCGTTCGTCTCCACGAAATGCGTCCGGAGCACGCCGTTCTATAACGCGAGAGAGTGGATTTTTTACAGTTGTCGACAGTTAACCGTGCGTGGTTGCTGCGTTCGCTGGAAGAGCGCTGCCGCCGTTATCCGGTGTGGTCTAGTGGCTAGGATACCTGGCTCTCACCCAGGAGGCCCGGGTTCGATTCCCGGTACCGGAAATGCGCGTTTTTGTTGCTCCTCTTTTGCGACTTGTCCCGACTTTGATCGACTGACGCTACGCTGACGCGTGCAGAAAGCCACGTTAAGTATGATTCGTGGCAACACCTGACGGCGAGAGAGATGCGGCATCTATCCACTTGTTATCCAGCCACATACGGGTACCTGTAGTCAAGAGGCTTGGAGGACTGCAAGATATTGCCACGGAGGTGAATGCAGCTAACCACTGTAGTTAGTGTCCTGACAGCGCAGCAACGTTCATTTGCTCGTATACACGTGATGCGGACCGTGTCTGACACTGCTGTGGCGTACACCTTGGCCTAGGCTTTGCTGTGTATCGCCACTTGCATTCCAGCCAGCTGCTTTCGTGGGCGGCTTCGTGGCCGTGGCCGTGATCGTCTAGTGGTTAGGACACTGCGTTGTGGCCGCAATAACCCAGGTTCGAATCCTGGTCACGGCAATTTTGAAAGTTTTGCCTTACTGCCGTTGCAATAGCGATAGTGCACGAGTACTCGAAATGACAGTGCTCTCTTGATTTTGTCACTCGTGTTCCGCAGGCCGCAGTTTGCACTATCACTTCCTCACCAACACGTAATGTCGCCTCCCAGAGCGCAGACGTCCGCTGCTCTCTGTAGTCGAAAAGGGCAGTTGTTTTGAAGTGCGATGGATGAGCAGCCAGCCCCAGCAGAACAGGAAGCTGTGGCGTGCACTGTTTCTACAAATGCTAGGAACACTGGTGCCCATTGCAGCGCACGTAGCATGGCCGAGCGCTCTATGGCGCTGGTTTAAGGCACCAGTCTCTTCGTAGGCGTCGGTTCGAATCCCAGCGCTGCCAGGGGTTTTGCTGTAGTCGTGTTAACCTGCCGCTTTCTCTTCACGTGTAACCTCCTTGAGCTCACATATGTTTGTTACATGGAGCATTCTAGCTCCGCCTGACAGGTACAGCTATGATACTTTAGTGGTTACGGAAAGCCCAGGTTCGAAACCTGGTCACAGCACGAAAACGTCTCTCGATGCTGTCTCCTTAACTACGACAGCTACAGACAAGTGGCGTCGCTACCATACGGCGGGCACGGCATTTTCTTGTTGTGGATGGCCTAAAGAGACGCTTCCAGTGGGAGAGCAGTGGAAATACATGGCACAGCGATTGCCAAGACACTTACATTTCGGAGTGATCTTTGTACTACAAAGGAAACGTTTCGCCGCTCGTGCTCCAGCGGTAACGTGGCCGAGCGGTCTAAGGCGCTGGTTTTAGGCACCAGTCTCTTCGGAGGCGTGGGTTCGAATCCCACAGCTGCCAATTTTTACGTCTCACTTTTGTGCCGCTGCGGTGTGTTCTCGTGGCGTAGGACGCAGCTCTTGTGACGCGCGTGTTGTGTAGGTAGCGTGGCCGAGCGGTGTAAGGCGCTGGTTTCAGGCACCAGTCTCTTGAGAGGCGTGGGTTCCAACCCCACAGCTGCCAAACGTGTAATGTTTCCTGTGTCGAAGACGGCTGCGCTTATTGCCTGCAAAGAAAACAGCACAACAAGGCGTGAGCTTCTGCTTCGTGAATTGCCGTAGAACAGTGCGTGGTGCAACGACAGGATTTGGAGGCGCCTTTTGCTCTCATCATTGCTGGCGTTCGTCTCCACGAAATGCGTCCGGAGCACGCCGTTCTATAACGCGAGAGAGTGGATTTTTTACAGTTGTCGACAGTTAACCGTGCGTGGTTGCTGCGTTCGCTGGAAGAGCGCTGCCGCCGTTATCCGGTGTGGTCTAGTGGCTAGGATACCTGGCTCTCACCCAGGAGGCCCGGGTTCGATTCCCGGTACCGGAAATGCGCGTTTTTGTTGCTCCTCTTTTGCGACTTGTCCCGACTTTGATCGACTGACGCTACGCTGACGCGTGCAGAAAGCCACGTTAAGTATGATTCGTGGCAACACCTGACGGCGAGAGAGATGCGGCATCTATCCACTTGTTATCCAGCCACATACGGGTACCTGTAGTCAAGAGGCTTGGAGGACTGCAAGATATTGCCACGGAGGTGAATGCAGCTAACCACTGTAGTTAGTGTCCTGACAGCGCAGCAACGTTCATTTGCTCGTATACACGTGATGCGGACCGTGTCTGACACTGCTGTGGCGTACACCTTGGCCTAGGCTTTGCTGTGTATCGCCACTTGCATTCCAGCCAGCTGCTTTCGTGGGCGGCTTCGTGGCCGTGGCCGTGATCGTCTAGTGGTTAGGACACTGCGTTGTGGCCGCAATAACCCAGGTTCGAATCCTGGTCACGGCAATTTTGAAAGTTTTGCCTTACTGCCGTTGCAATAGCGATAGTGCACGAGTACTCGAAATGACAGTGCTCTCTTGATTTTGTCACTCGTGTTCCGCAGGCCGCAGTTTGCACTATCACTTCCTCACCAACACGTAATGTCGCCTCCCAGAGCGCAGACGTCCGCTGCTCTCTGTAGTCGAAAAGGGCAGTTGTTTTGAAGTGCGATGGATGAGCAGCCAGCCCCAGCAGAACAGGAAGCTGTGGCGTGCACTGTTTCTACAAATGCTAGGAACACTGGTGCCCATTGCAGCGCACGTAGCATGGCCGAGCGCTCTATGGCGCTGGTTTAAGGCACCAGTCTCTTCGTAGGCGTCGGTTCGAATCCCAGCGCTGCCAGGGGTTTTGCTGTAGTCGTGTTAACCTGCCGCTTTCTCTTCACGTGTAACCTCCTTGAGCTCACATATGTTTGTTACATGGAGCATTCTAGCTCCGCCTGACAGGTACAGCTATGATACTTTAGTGGTTACGGAAAGCCCAGGTTCGAAACCTGGTCACAGAACGAAAACGTCTCTCGATGCTGTCTCCTTAACTACGACAGCTACAGACAAGTGGCGTCGCTACCATACGGCGGGCACGGCATTTTCTTGTTGTGGATGGCCTAAAGAGACGCTTCCAGTGGGAGAGCAGTGGAAATACATGGCACAGCGATTGCCAAGACACTTACATTTCGGAGTGATCTTTGTACTACAAAGGAAACGTTTCGCCGCTCGTGCTCCAGCGGTAACGTGGCCGAGCGGTCTAAGGCGCTGGTTTTAGGCACCAGTCTCTTCGGAGGCGTGGGTTCGAATCCCACAACTGCCAATTTTTACGTCTCACTTTTGTGCCGCTGCGGTGTGTTCTCGTGGCGTAGGACGCAGCTCTTGTGACGCGCGTGTTGTGTAGGTAGCGTGGCCGAGCGGTCTAAGGCGCTGGTTTCAGGCACCAGTCTCTTGAGAGGCGTGGGTTCCAACCCCACAGCTGCCAAACGTGTAATGTTTCCTGTGTCGAAGACGGCTGCGCTTATTGCCTGCAAAGAAAACAGCACAACAAGGCGTGAGCTTCTGCTTCGTGAATTGCCGTAGAACAGTGCGTGGTGCAACGACAGGATTTGGAGGCGCCTTTTGCTCTCATCATTGCTGGCGTTCGTCTCCACGAAATGCGTCCGGAGCACGCCGTTCTATAACGCGAGAGAGTGGATTTTTTACAGTTGTCGACAGTTAACCGTGCGTGGTTGCTGCGTTCGCTGGAAGAGCGCTGCCGCCGTTATCCGGTGTGGTCTAGTGGCTAGGATACCTGGCTCTCACCCAGGAGGCCCGGGTTCGATTCCCGGTACCGGAAATGCGCGTTTTTGTTGCTCCTCTTTTGCGACTTGTCCCGACTTTGATCGACTGACGCTACGCTGACGCGTGCAGAAAGCCACGTTAAGTATGATTCGTGGCAACACCTGACGGCGAGAGAGATGCGGCATCTATCCACTTGTTATCCAGCCACATACGGGTACCTGTAGTCAAGAGGCTTGGAGGACTGCAAGATATTGCCACGGAGGTGAATGCAGCTAACCACTGTAGTTAGTGTCCTGACAGCGCAGCAACGTTCATTTGCTCGTATACACGTGATGCGGACCGTGTCTGACACTGCTGTGGCGTACACCTTGGCCTAGGCTTTGCTGTGTATCGCCACTTGCATTCCAGCCAGCTGCTTTCGTGGGCGGCTTCGTGGCCGTGGCCGTGATCGTCTAGTGGTTAGGACACTGCGTTGTGGCCGCAATAACCCAGGTTCGAATCCTGGTCACGGCAATTTTGAAAGTTTTGCCTTACTGCCGTTGCAATAGCGATAGTGCACGAGTACTCGAAATGACAGTGCTCTCTTGATTTTGTCACTCGTGTTCCGCAGGCCGCAGTTTGCACTATCACTTCCTCACCAACACGTAATGTCGCCTCCCAGAGCGCAGACGTCCGCTGCTCTCTGTAGTCGAAAAGGGCAGTTGTTTTGAAGTGCGATGGATGAGCAGCCAGCCCCAGCAGAACAGGAAGCTGTGGCGTGCACTGTTTCTACAAATGCTAGGAACACTGGTGCCCATTGCAGCGCACGTAGCATGGCCGAGCGCTCTATGGCGCTGGTTTAAGGCACCAGTCTCTTCGTAGGCGTCGGTTCGAATCCCAGCGCTGCCAGGGGTTTTGCTGTAGTCGTGTTAACCTGCCGCTTTCTCTTCACGTGTAACCTCCTTGAGCTCACATATGTTTGTTACATGGAGCATTCTAGCTCCGCCTGACAGGTACAGCTATGATACTTTAGTGGTTACGGAAAGCCCAGGTTCGAAACCTGGTCACAGCACGAAAACGTCTCTCGATGCTGTCTCCTTAACTACGACAGCTACAGACAAGTGGCGTCGCTACCATACGGCGGGCACGGCATTTTCTTGTTGTCGATGGCCTAAAGAGACGCTTCCAGTGGGAGAGCAGTGGAAATACATGGCACAGCGATTGCCAAGACACTTACATTTCGGAGTGATCTTTGTACTACAAAGGAAACGTTTCGCCGCTCGTGCTCCAGCGGTAACGTGGCCGAGCGGTCTAAGGCGCTGGTTTTAGGCACCAGTCTCTTCGGAGGCGTGGGTTCGAATCCCACAGCTGCCAATTTTTACGTCTCACTTTTGTGCCGCTGCGGTGTGTTCTCGTGGCGTAGGACGCAGCTCTTGTGACGCGCGTGTTGTGTAGGTAGCGTGGCCGAGCGGTCTAAGGCGCTGGTTTCAGGCACCAGTCTCTTGAGAGGCGTGGGTTCCAACCCCACAGCTGCCAAACGTGTAATGTTTCCTGTGTCGAAGACGGCTGCGCTTATTGCCTGCAAAGAAAACAGCACAACAAGGCGTGAGCTTCTGCTTCGTGAATTGCCGTAGAACAGTGCGTGGTGCAACGACAGGATTTGGAGGCGCCTTTTGCTCTCATCATTGCTGGCGTTCGTCTCCACGAAATGCGTCCGGAGCACGCCGTTCTATAACGCGAGAGAGTGGATTTTTTACAGTTGTCGACAGTTAACCGTGCGTGGTTGCTGCGTTCGCTGGAAGAGCGCTGCCGCCGTTATCCGGTGTGGTCTAGTGGCTAGGATACCTGGCTCTCACCCAGGAGGCCCGGGTTCGATTCCCGGTACCGGAAATGCGCGTTTTTGTTGCTCCTCTTTTGCGACTTGTCCCGACTTTGATCGACTGACGCTACGCTGACGCGTGCAGAAAGCCACGTTAAGTATGATTCGTGGCAACACCTGACGGCGAGAGAGATGCGGCATCTATCCACTTGTTATCCAGCCACATACGGGTACCTGTAGTCAAGAGGCTTGGAGGACTGCAAGATATTGCCACGGAGGTGAATGCAGCTAACCACTGTAGTTAGTGTCCTGACAGCGCAGCAACGTTCATTTGCTCGTATACACGTGATGCGGACCGTGTCTGACACTGCTGTGGCGTACACCTTGGCCTAGGCTTTGCTGTGTATCGCCACTTGCATTCCAGCCAGCTGCTTTCGTGGGCGGCTTCGTGGCCGTGGCCGTGATCGTCTAGTGGTTAGGACACTGCGTTGTGGCCGCAATAACCCAGGTTCGAATCCTGGTCACGGCAATTTTGAAAGTTTTGCCTTACTGCCGTTGCAATAGCGATAGTGCACGAGTACTCGAAATGACAGTGCTCTCTTGATTTTGTCACTCGTGTTCCGCAGGCCGCAGTTTGCACTATCACTTCCTCACCAACACGTAATGTCGCCTCCCAGAGCGCAGACGTCCGCTGCTCTCTGTAGTCGAAAAGGGCAGTTGTTTTGAAGTGCGATGGATGAGCAGCCAGCCCCAGCAGAACAGGAAGCTGTGGCGTGCACTGTTTCTACAAATGCTAGGAACACTGGTGCCCATTGCAGCGCACGTAGCATGGCCGAGCGCTCTATGGCGCTGGTTTAAGGCACCAGTCTCTTCGTAGGCGTCGGTTCGAATCCCAGCGCTGCCAGGGGTTTTGCTGTAGTCGTGTTAACCTGCCGCTTTCTCTTCACGTGTAACCTCCTTGAGCTCACATATGTTTGTTACATGGAGCATTCTAGCTCCGCCTGACAGGTACAGCTATGATACTTTAGTGGTTACGGAAAGCCCAGGTTCGAAACCTGGTCACAGCACGAAAACGTCTCTCGATGCTGTCTCCTTAACTACGACAGCTACAGACAAGTGGCGTCGCTACCATACGGCGGGCACGGCATTTTCTTGTTGTGGATGGCCTAAAGAGACGCTTCCAGTGGGAGAGCAGTGGAAATACATGGCACAGCGATTGCCAAGACACTTACATTTCGGAGTGATCTTTGTACTACAAAGGAAACGTTTCGCCGCTCGTGCTCCAGCGGTAACGTGGCCGAGCGGTCTAAGGCGCTGGTTTTAGGCACCAGTCTCTTCGGAGGCGTGGGTTCGAATCCCACAGCTGCCAATTTTTACGTCTCACTTTTGTGCCGCTGCGGTGTGTTCTCGTGGCGTAGGACGCAGCTCTTGTGACGCGCGTGTTGTGTAGGTAGCGTGGCCGAGCGGTCTAAGGCGCTGGTTTCAGGCACCAGTCTCTTGAGAGGCGTGGGTTCCAACCCCACAGCTGCCAAACGTGTAATGTTTCCTGTGTCGAAGACGGCTGCGCTTATTGCCTGCAAAGAAAACAGCACAACAAGGCGTGAGCTTCTGCTTCGTGAATTGCCGTAGAACAGTGCGTGGTGCAACGACAGGATTTGGAGGCGCCTTTTGCTCTCATCATTGCTGGCGTTCGTCTCCACGAAATGCGTCCGGAGCACGCCGTTCTATAACGCGAGAGAGTGGATTTTTTACAGTTGTCGACAGTTAACCGTGCGTGGTTGCTGCGTTCGCTGGAAGAGCGCTGCCGCCGTTATCCGGTGTGGTCTAGTGGCTAGGATACCTGGCTCTCACCCAGGAGGCCCGGGTTCGATTCCCGGTACCGGAAATGCGCGTTTTTGTTGCTCCTCTTTTGCGACTTGTCCCGACTTTGATCGACTGACGCTACGCTGACGCGTGCAGAAAGCCACGTTAAGTATGATTCGTGGCAACACCTGACGGCGAGAGAGATGCGGCATCTATCCACTTGTTATCCAGCCACATACGGGTACCTGTAGTCAAGAGGCTTGGAGGACTGCAAGATATTGCCACGGAGGTGAATGCAGCTAACCACTGTAGTTAGTGTCCTGACAGCGCAGCAACGTTCATTTGCTCGTATACACGTGATGCGGACCGTGTCTGACACTGCTGTGGCGTACACCTTGGCCTAGGCTTTGCTGTGTATCGCCACTTGCATTCCAGCCAGCTGCTTTCGTGGGCGGCTTCGTGGCCGTGGCCGTGATCGTCTAGTGGTTAGGACACTGCGTTGTGGCCGCAATAACCCAGGTTCGAATCCTGGTCACGGCAATTTTGAAAGTTTTGCCTTACTGCCGTTGCAATAGCGATAGTGCACGAGTACTCGAAATGACAGTGCTCTCTTGATTTTGTCACTCGTGTTCCGCAGGCCGCAGTTTGCACTATCACTTCCTCACCAACACGTAATGTCGCCTCCCAGAGCGCAGACGTCCGCTGCTCTCTGTAGTCGAAAAGGGCAGTTGTTTTGAAGTGCGATGGATGAGCAGCCAGCCCCAGCAGAACAGGAAGCTGTGGCGTGCACTGTTTCTACAAATGCTAGGAACACTGGTGCCCATTGCAGCGCACGTAGCATGGCCGAGCGCTCTATGGCGCTGGTTTAAGGCACCAGTCTCTTCGTAGGCGTCGGTTCGAATCCCAGCGCTGCCAGGGGTTTTGCTGTAGTCGTGTTAACCTGCCGCTTTCTCTTCACGTGTAACCTCCTTGAGCTCACATATGTTTGTTACATGGAGCATTCTAGCTCCGCCTGACAGGTACAGCTATGATACTTTAGTGGTTACGGAAAGCCCAGGTTCGAAACCTGGTCACAGCACGAAAACGTCTCTCGATGCTGTCTCCTTAACTACGACAGCTACAGACAAGTGGCGTCGCTACCATACGGCGGGCACGGCATTTTCTTGTTGTGGATGGCCTAAAGAGACGCTTCCAGTGGGAGAGCAGTGGAAATACATGGCACAGCGATTGCCAAGACACTTACATTTCGGAGTGATCTTTGTACTACAAAGGAAACGTTTCGCCGCTCGTGCTCCAGCGGTAACGTGGCCGAGCGGTCTAAGGCGCTGGTTTTAGGCACCAGTCTCTTCGGAGGCGTGGGTTCGAATCCCACAGCTGCCAATTTTTACGTCTCACTTTTGTGCCGCTGCGGTGTGTTCTCGTGGCGTAGGACGCAGCTCTTGTGACGCGCGTGTTGTGTAGGTAGCGTGGCCGAGCGGTCTAAGGCGCTGGTTTCAGGCACCAGTCTCTTGAGAGGCGTGGGTTCCAACCCCACAGCTGCCAAACGTGTAATGTTTCCTGTGTCGAAGACGGCTGCGCTTATTGCCTGCAAAGAAAACAGCACAACAAGGCGTGAGCTTCTGCTTCGTGAATTGCCGTAGAACAGTGCGTGGTGCAACGACAGGATTTGGAGGCGCCTTTTGCTCTCATCATTGCTGGCGTTCGTCTCCACGAAATGCGTCCGGAGCACGCCGTTCTATAACGCGAGAGAGTGGATTTTTTACAGTTGTCGACAGTTAACCGTGCGTGGTTGCTGCGTTCGCTGGAAGAGCGCTGCCGCCGTTATCCGGTGTGGTCTAGTGGCTAGGATACCTGGCTCTCACCCAGGAGGCCCGGGTTCGATTCCCGGTACCGGAAATGCGCGTTTTTGTTGCTCCTCTTTTGCGACTTGTCCCGACTTTGATCGACTGACGCTACGCTGACGCGTGCAGAAAGCCACGTTAAGTATGATTCGTGGCAACACCTGACGGCGAGAGAGATGCGGCATCTATCCACTTGTTATCCAGCCACATACGGGTACCTGTAGTCAAGAGGCTTGGAGGACTGCAAGATATTGCCACGGAGGTGAATGCAGCTAACCACTGTAGTTAGTGTCCTGACAGCGCAGCAACGTTCATTTGCTCGTATACACGTGATGCGGACCGTGTCTGACACTGCTGTGGCGTACACCTTGGCCTAGGCTTTGCTGTGTATCGCCACTTGCATTCCAGCCAGCTGCTTTCGTGGGCGGCTTCGTGGCCGTGGCCGTGATCGTCTAGTGGTTAGGACACTGCGTTGTGGCCGCAATAACCCAGGTTCGAATCCTGGTCACGGCAATTTTGAAAGTTTTGCCTTACTGCCGTTGCAATAGCGATAGTGCACGAGTACTCGAAATGACAGTGCTCTCTTGATTTTGTCACTCGTGTTCCGCAGGCCGCAGTTTGCACTATCACTTCCTCACCAACACGTAATGTCGCCTCCCAGAGCGCAGACGTCCGCTGCTCTCTGTAGTCGAAAAGGGCAGTTGTTTTGAAGTGCGATGGATGAGCAGCCAGCCCCAGCAGAACAGGAAGCTGTGGCGTGCACTGTTTCTACAAATGCTAGGAACACTGGTGCCCATTGCAGCGCACGTAGCATGGCCGAGCGCTCTATGGCGCTGGTTTAAGGCACCAGTCTCTTCGTAGGCGTCGGTTCGAATCCCAGCGCTGCCAGGGGTTTTGCTGTAGTCGTGTTAACCTGCCGCTTTCTCTTCACGTGTAACCTCCTTGAGCTCACATATGTTTGTTACATGGAGCATTCTAGCTCCGCCTGACAGGTACAGCTATGATACTTTAGTGGTTACGGAAAGCCCAGGTTCGAAACCTGGTCACAGCACGAAAACGTCTCTCGATGCTGTCTCCTTAACTACGACAGCTACAGACAAGTGGCGTCGCTACCATACGGCGGGCACGGCATTTTCTTGTTGTGGATGGCCTAAAGAGACGCTTCCAGTGGGAGAGCAGTGGAAATACATGGCACAGCGATTGCCAAGACACTTACATTTCGGAGTGATCTTTGTACTACAAAGGAAACGTTTCGCCGCTCGTGCTCCAGCGGTAACGTGGCCGAGCGGTCTAAGGCGCTGGTTTTAGGCACCAGTCTCTTCGGAGGCGTGGGTTCGAATCCCACAGCTGCCAATTTTTACGTCTCACTTTTGTGCCGCTGCGGTGTGTTCTCGTGGCGTAGGACGCAGCTCTTGTGACGCGCGTGTTGTGTAGGTAGCGTGGCCGAGCGGTCTAAGGCGCTGGTTTCAGGCACCAGTCTCTTGAGAGGCGTGGGTTCCAACCCCACAGCTGCCAAACGTGTAATGTTTCCTGTGTCGAAGACGGCTGCGCTTATTGCCTGCAAAGAAAACAGCACAACAAGGCGTGAGCTTCTGCTTCGTGAATTGCCGTAGAACAGTGCGTGGTGCAACGACAGGATTTGGAGGCGCCTTTTGCTCTCATCATTGCTGGCGTTCGTCTCCACGAAATGCGTCCGGAGCACGCCGTTCTATAACGCGAGAGAGTGGATTTTTTACAGTTGTCGACAGTTAACCGTGCGTGGTTGCTGCGTTCGCTGGAAGAGCGCTGCCGCCGTTATCCGGTGTGGTCTAGTGGCTAGGATACCTGGCTCTCACCCAGGAGGCCCGGGTTCGATTCCCGGTACCGGAAATGCGCGTTTTTGTTGCTCCTCTTTTGCGACTTGTCCCGACTTTGATCGACTGACGCTACGCTGACGCGTGCAGAAAGCCACGTTAAGTATGATTCGTGGCAACACCTGACGGCGAGAGAGATGCGGCATCTATCCACTTGTTATCCAGCCACATACGGGTACCTGTAGTCAAGAGGCTTGGAGGACTGCAAGATATTGCCACGGAGGTGAATGCAGCTAACCACTGTAGTTAGTGTCCTGACAGCGCAGCAACGTTCATTTGCTCGTATACACGTGATGCGGACCGTGTCTGACACTGCTGTGGCGTACACCTTGGCCTAGGCTTTGCTGTGTATCGCCACTTGCATTCCAGCCAGCTGCTTTCGTGGGCGGCTTCGTGGCCGTGGCCGTGATCGTCTAGTGGTTAGGACACTGCGTTGTGGCCGCAATAACCCAGGTTCGAATCCTGGTCACGGCAATTTTGAAAGTTTTGCCTTACTGCCGTTGCAATAGCGATAGTGCACGAGTACTCGAAATGACAGTGCTCTCTTGATTTTGTCACTCGTGTTCCGCAGGCCGCAGTTTGCACTATCACTTCCTCACCAACACGTAATGTCGCCTCCCAGAGCGCAGACGTCCGCTGCTCTCTGTAGTCGAAAAGGGCAGTTGTTTTGAAGTGCGATGGATGAGCAGCCAGCCCCAGCAGAACAGGAAGCTGTGGCGTGCACTGTTTCTACAAATGCTAGGAACACTGGTGCCCATTGCAGCGCACGTAGCATGGCCGAGCGCTCTATGGCGCTGGTTTAAGGCACCAGTCTCTTCGTAGGCGTCGGTTCGAATCCCAGCGCTGCCAGGGGTTTTGCTGTAGTCGTGTTAACCTGCCGCTTTCTCTTCACGTGTAACCTCCTTGAGCTCACATATGTTTGTTACATGGAGCATTCTAGCTCCGCCTGACAGGTACAGCTATGATACTTTAGTGGTTACGGAAAGCCCAGGTTCGAAACCTGGTCACAGCACGAAAACGTCTCTCGATGCTGTCTCCTTAACTACGACAGCTACAGACAAGTGGCGTCGCTACCATACGGCGGGCACGGCATTTTCTTGTTGTGGATGGCCTAAAGAGACGCTTCCAGTGGGAGAGCAGTGGAAATACATGGCACAGCGATTGCCAAGACACTTACATTTCGGAGTGATCTTTGTACTACAAAGGAAACGTTTCGCCGCTCGTGCTCCAGCGGTAACGTGGCCGAGCGGTCTAAGGCGCTGGTTTTAGGCACCAGTCTCTTCGGAGGCGTGGGTTCGAATCCCACAGCTGCCAATTTTTACGTCTCACTTTTGTGCCGCTGCGGTGTGTTCTCGTGGCGTAGGACGCAGCTCTTGTGACGCGCGTGTTGTGTAGGTAGCGTGGCCGAGCGGTCTAAGGCGCTGGTTTCAGGCACCAGTCTCTTGAGAGGCGTGGGTTCCAACCCCACAGCTGCCAAACGTGTAATGTTTCCTGTGTCGAAGACGGCTGCGCTTATTGCCTGCAAAGAAAACAGCACAACAAGGCGTGAGCTTCTGCTTCGTGAATTGCCGTAGAACAGTGCGTGGTGCAACGACAGGATTTGGAGGCGCCTTTTGCTCTCATCATTGCTGGCGTTCGTCTCCACGAAATGCGTCCGGAGCACGCCGTTCTATAACGCGAGAGAGTGGATTTTTTACAGTTGTCGACAGTTAACCGTGCGTGGTTGCTGCGTTCGCTGGAAGAGCGCTGCCGCCGTTATCCGGTGTGGTCTAGCGGCTAGGATACCTGGCTCTCACCCAGGAGGCCCGGGTTCGATTCCCGGTACCGGAAATGCGCGTTTTTGTTGCTCCTCTTTTGCGACTTGTCCCGACTTTGATCGACTGACGCTACGCTGACGCGTGCAGAAAGCCACGTTAAGTATGATTCGTGGCAACACCTGACGGCGAGAGAGATGCGGCATCTATCCACTTGTTATCCAGCCACATACGGGTACCTGTAGTCAAGAGGCTTGGAGGACTGCAAGATATTGCCACGGAGGTGAATGCAGCTAACCACTGTAGTTAGTGTCCTGACAGCGCAGCAACGTTCATTTGCTCGTATACACGTGATGCGGACCGTGTCTGACACTGCTGTGGCGTACACCTTGGCCTAGGCTTTGCTGTGTATCGCCACTTGCATTCCAGCCAGCTGCTTTCGTGGGCGGCTTCGTGGCCGTGGCCGTGATCGTCTAGTGGTTAGGACACTGCGTTGTGGCCGCAATAACCCAGGTTCGAATCCTGGTCACGGCAATTTTGAAAGTTTTGCCTTACTGCCGTTGCAATAGCGATAGTGCACGAGTACTCGAAATGACAGTGCTCTCTTGATTTTGTCACTCGTGTTCCGCAGGCCGCAGTTTGCACTATCACTTCCTCACCAACACGTAATGTCGCCTCCCAGAGCGCAGACGTCCGCTGCTCTCTGTAGTCGAAAAGGGCAGTTGTTTTGAAGTGCGATGGATGAGCAGCCAGCCCCAGCAGAACAGGAAGCTGTGGCGTGCACTGTTTCTACAAATGCTAGGAACACTGGTGCCCATTGCAGCGCACGTAGCATGGCCGAGCGCTCTATGGCGCTGGTTTAAGGCACCAGTCTCTTCGTAGGCGTCGGTTCGAATCCCAGCGCTGCCAGGGGTTTTGCTGTAGTCGTGTTAACCTGCCGCTTTCTCTTCACGTGTAACCTCCTTGAGCTCACATATGTTTGTTACATGGAGCATTCTAGCTCCGCCTGACAGGTACAGCTATGATACTTTAGTGGTTACGGAAAGCCCAGGTTCGAAACCTGGTCACAGCACGAAAACGTCTCTCGATGCTGTCTCCTTAACTACGACAGCTACAGACAAGTGGCGTCGCTACCATACGGCGGGCACGGCATTTTCTTGTTGTGGATGGCCTAAAGAGACGCTTCCAGTGGGAGAGCAGTGGAAATACATGGCACAGCGATTGCCAAGACACTTACATTTCGGAGTGATCTTTGTACTACAAAGGAAACGTTTCGCCGCTCGTGCTCCAGCGGTAACGTGGCCGAGCGGTCTAAGGCGCTGGTTTTAGGCACCAGTCTCTTCGGAGGCGTGGGTTCGAATCCCACAGCTGCCAATTTTTACGTCTCACTTTTGTGCCGCTGCGGTGTGTTCTCGTGGCGTAGGACGCAGCTCTTGTGACGCGCGTGTTGTGTAGGTAGCGTGGCCGAGCGGTCTAAGGCGCTGGTTTCAGGCACCAGTCTCTTGAGAGGCGTGGGTTCCAACCCCACAGCTGCCAAACGTGTAATGTTTCCTGTGTCGAAGACGGCTGCGCTTATTGCCTGCAAAGAAAACAGCACAACAAGGCGTGAGCTTCTGCTTCGTGAATTGCCGTAGAACAGTGCGTGGTGCAACGACAGGATTTGGAGGCGCCTTTTGCTCTCATCATTGCTGGCGTTCGTCTCCACGAAATGCGTCCGGAGCACGCCGTTCTATAACGCGAGAGAGTGGATTTTTTACAGTTGTCGACAGTTAACCGTGCGTGGTTGCTGCGTTCGCTGGAAGAGCGCTGCCGCCGTTATCCGGTGTGGTCTAGTGGCTAGGATACCTGGCTCTCACCCAGGAGGCCCGGGTTCGATTCCCGGTACCGGAAATGCGCGTTTTTGTTGCTCCTCTTTTGCGACTTGTCCCGACTTTGATCGACTGACGCTACGCTGACGCGTGCAGAAAGCCACGTTAAGTATGATTCGTGGCAACACCTGACGGCGAGAGAGATGCGGCATCTATCCACTTGTTATCCAGCCACATACGGGTACCTGTAGTCAAGAGGCTTGGAGGACTGCAAGATATTGCCACGGAGGTGAATGCAGCTAACCACTGTAGTTAGTGTCCTGACAGCGCAGCAACGTTCATTTGCTCGTATACACGTGATGCGGACCGTGTCTGACACTGCTGTGGCGTACACCTTGGCCTAGGCTTTGCTGTGTATCGCCACTTGCATTCCAGCCAGCTGCTTTCGTGGGCGGCTTCGTGGCCGTGGCCGTGATCGTCTAGTGGTTAGGACACTGCGTTGTGGCCGCAATAACCCAGGTTCGAATCCTGGTCACGGCAATTTTGAAAGTTTTGCCTTACTGCCGTTGCAATAGCGATAGTGCACGAGTACTCGAAATGACAGTGCTCTCTTGATTTTGTCACTCGTGTTCCGCAGGCCGCAGTTTGCACTATCACTTCCTCACCAACACGTAATGTCGCCTCCCAGAGCGCAGACGTCCGCTGCTCTCTGTAGTCGAAAAGGGCAGTTGTTTTGAAGTGCGATGGATGAGCAGCCAGCCCCAGCAGAACAGGAAGCTGTGGCGTGCACTGTTTCTACAAATGCTAGGAACACTGGTGCCCATTGCAGCGCACGTAGCATGGCCGAGCGCTCTATGGCGCTGGTTTAAGGCACCAGTCTCTTCGTAGGCGTCGGTTCGAATCCCAGCGCTGCCAGGGGTTTTGCTGTAGTCGTGTTAACCTGCCGCTTTCTCTTCACGTGTAACCTCCTTGAGCTCACATATGTTTGTTACATGGAGCATTCTAGCTCCGCCTGACAGGTACAGCTATGATACTTTAGTGGTTACGGAAAGCCCAGGTTCGAAACCTGGTCACAGCACGAAAACGTCTCTCGATGCTGTCTCCTTAACTACGACAGCTACAGACAAGTGGCGTCGCTACCATACGGCGGGCACGGCATTTTCTTGTTGTGGATGGCCTAAAGAGACGCTTCCAGTGGGAGAGCAGTGGAAATACATGGCACAGCGATTGCCAAGACACTTACATTTCGGAGTGATCTTTGTACTACAAAGGAAACGTTTCGCCGCTCGTGCTCCAGCGGTAACGTGGCCGAGCGGTCTAAGGCGCTGGTTTTAGGCACCAGTCTCTTCGGAGGCGTGGGTTCGAATCCCACAGCTGCCAATTTTTACGTCTCACTTTTGTGCCGCTGCGGTGTGTTCTCGTGGCGTAGGACGCAGCTCTTGTGACGCGCGTGTTGTGTAGGTAGCGTGGCCGAGCGGTCTAAGGCGCTGGTTTCAGGCACCAGTCTCTTGAGAGGCGTGGGTTCCAACCCCACAGCTGCCAAACGTGTAATGTTTCCTGTGTCGAAGACGGCTGCGCTTATTGCCTGCAAAGAAAACAGCACAACAAGGCGTGAGCTTCTGCTTCGTGAATTGCCGTAGAACAGTGCGTGGTGCAACGACAGGATTTGGAGGCGCCTTTTGCTCTCATCATTGCTGGCGTTCGTCTCCACGAAATGCGTCCGGAGCACGCCGTTCTATAACGCGAGAGAGTGGATTTTTTACAGTTGTCGACAGTTAACCGTGCGTGGTTGCTGCGTTCGCTGGAAGAGCGCTGCCGCCGTTATCCGGTGTGGTCTAGTGGCTAGGATACCTGGCTCTCACCCAGGAGGCCCGGGTTCGATTCCCGGTACCGGAAATGCGCGTTTTTGTTGCTCCTCTTTTGCGACTTGTCCCGACTTTGATCGACTGACGCTACGCTGACGCGTGCAGAAAGCCACGTTAAGTATGATTCGTGGCAACACCTGACGGCGAGAGAGATGCGGCATCTATCCACTTGTTATCCAGCCACATACGGGTACCTGTAGTCAAGAGGCTTGGAGGACTGCAAGATATTGCCACGGAGGTGAATGCAGCTAACCACTGTAGTTAGTGTCCTGACAGCGCAGCAACGTTCATTTGCTCGTATACACGTGATGCGGACCGTGTCTGACACTGCTGTGGCGTACACCTTGGCCTAGGCTTTGCTGTGTATCGCCACTTGCATTCCAGCCAGCTGCTTTCGTGGGCGGCTTCGTGGCCGTGGCCGTGATCGTCTAGTGGTTAGGACACTGCGTTGTGGCCGCAATAACCCAGGTTCGAATCCTGGTCACGGCAATTTTGAAAGTTTTGCCTTACTGCCGTTGCAATAGCGATAGTGCACGAGTACTCGAAATGACAGTGCTCTCTTGATTTTGTCACTCGTGTTCCGCAGGCCGCAGTTTGCACTATCACTTCCTCACCAACACGTAATGTCGCCTCCCAGAGCGCAGACGTCCGCTGCTCTCTGTAGTCGAAAAGGGCAGTTGTTTTGAAGTGCGATGGATGAGCAGCCAGCCCCAGCAGAACAGGAAGCTGTGGCGTGCACTGTTTCTACAAATGCTAGGAACACTGGTGCCCATTGCAGCGCACGTAGCATGGCCGAGCGCTCTATGGCGCTGGTTTAAGGCACCAGTCTCTTCGTAGGCGTCGGTTCGAATCCCAGCGCTGCCAGGGGTTTTGCTGTAGTCGTGTTAACCTGCCGCTTTCTCTTCACGTGTAACCTCCTTGAGCTCACATATGTTTGTTACATGGAGCATTCTAGCTCCGCCTGACAGGTACAGCTATGATACTTTAGTGGTTACGGAAAGCCCAGGTTCGAAACCTGGTCACAGCACGAAAACGTCTCTCGATGCTGTCTCCTTAACTACGACAGCTACAGACAAGTGGCGTCGCTACCATACGGCGGGCACGGCATTTTCTTGTTGTGGATGGCCTAAAGAGACGCTTCCAGTGGGAGAGCAGTGGAAATACATGGCACAGCGATTGCCAAGACACTTACATTTCGGAGTGATCTTTGTACTACAAAGGAAACGTTTCGCCGCTCGTGCTCCAGCGGTAACGTGGCCGAGCGGTCTAAGGCGCTGGTTTTAGGCACCAGTCTCTTCGGAGGCGTGGGTTCGAATCCCACAGCTGCCAATTTTTACGTCTCACTTTTGTGCCGCTGCGGTGTGTTCTCGTGGCGTAGGACGCAGCTCTTGTGACGCGCGTGTTGTGTAGGTAGCGTGGCCGAGCGGTCTAAGGCGCTGGTTTCAGGCACCAGTCTCTTGAGAGGCGTGGGTTCCAACCCCACAGCTGCCAAACGTGTAATGTTTCCTGTGTCGAAGACGGCTGCGCTTATTGCCTGCAAAGAAAACAGCACAACAAGGCGTGAGCTTCTGCTTCGTGAATTGCCGTAGAACAGTGCGTGGTGCAACGACAGGATTTGGAGGCGCCTTTTGCTCTCATCATTGCTGGCGTTCGTCTCCACGAAATGCGTCCGGAGCACGCCGTTCTATAACGCGAGAGAGTGGATTTTTTACAGTTGTCGACAGTTAACCGTGCGTGGTTGCTGCGTTCGCTGGAAGAGCGCTGCCGCCGTTATCCGGTGTGGTCTAGTGGCTAGGATACCTGGCTCTCACCCAGGAGGCCCGGGTTCGATTCCCGGTACCGGAAATGCGCGTTTTTGTTGCTCCTCTTTTGCGACTTGTCCCGACTTTGATCGACTGACGCTACGCTGACGCGTGCAGAAAGCCACGTTAAGTATGATTCGTGGCAACACCTGACGGCGAGAGAGATGCGGCATCTATCCACTTGTTATCCAGCCACATACGGGTACCTGTAGTCAAGAGGCTTGGAGGACTGCAAGATATTGCCACGGAGGTGAATGCAGCTAACCACTGTAGTTAGTGTCCTGACAGCGCAGCAACGTTCATTTGCTCGTATACACGTGATGCGGACCGTGTCTGACACTGCTGTGGCGTACACCTTGGCCTAGGCTTTGCTGTGTATCGCCACTTGCATTCCAGCCAGCTGCTTTCGTGGGCGGCTTCGTGGCCGTGGCCGTGATCGTCTAGTGGTTAGGACACTGCGTTGTGGCCGCAATAACCCAGGTTCGAATCCTGGTCACGGCAATTTTGAAAGTTTTGCCTTACTGCCGTTGCAATAGCGATAGTGCACGAGTACTCGAAATGACAGTGCTCTCTTGATTTTGTCACTCGTGTTCCGCAGGCCGCAGTTTGCACTATCACTTCCTCACCAACACGTAATGTCGCCTCCCAGAGCGCAGACGTCCGCTGCTCTCTGT
This sequence comes from Schistocerca nitens, assembly GCF_023898315.1. Lineage (NCBI taxonomy): Eukaryota > Metazoa > Arthropoda > Insecta > Orthoptera > Acrididae > Schistocerca > Schistocerca nitens. The sequence goes on from NC_064614.1 coordinate 792,628,107, forward strand.
AGTCGAAAAGGGCAGTTGTTTTGAAGTGCGATGGATGAGCAGCCAGCCCCAGCAGAACAGGAAGCTGTGGCGTGCACTGTTTCTACAAATGCTAGGAACACTGGTGCCCATTGCAGCGCACGTAGCATGGCCGAGCGCTCTATGGCGCTGGTTTAAGGCACCAGTCTCTTCGTAGGCGTCGGTTCGAATCCCAGCGCTGCCAGGGGTTTTGCTGTAGTCGTGTTAACCTGCCGCTTTCTCTTCACGTGTAACCTCCTTGAGCTCACATATGTTTGTTACATGGAGCATTCTAGCTCCGCCTGACAGGTACAGCTATGATACTTTAGTGGTTACGGAAAGCCCAGGTTCGAAACCTGGTCACAGCACGAAAACGTCTCTCGATGCTGTCTCCTTAACTACGACAGCTACAGACAAGTGGCGTCGCTACCATACGGCGGGCACGGCATTTTCTTGTTGTGGATGGCCTAAAGAGACGCTTCCAGTGGGAGAGCAGTGGAAATACATGGCACAGCGATTGCCAAGACACTTACATTTCGGAGTGATCTTTGTACTACAAAGGAAACGTTTCGCCGCTCGTGCTCCAGCGGTAACGTGGCCGAGCGGTCTAAGGCGCTGGTTTTAGGCACCAGTCTCTTCGGAGGCGTGGGTTCGAATCCCACAGCTGCCAATTTTTACGTCTCACTTTTGTGCCGCTGCGGTGTGTTCTCGTGGCGTAGGACGCAGCTCTTGTGACGCGCGTGTTGTGTAGGTAGCGTGGCCGAGCGGTCTAAGGCGCTGGTTTCAGGCACCAGTCTCTTGAGAGGCGTGGGTTCCAACCCCACAGCTGCCAAACGTGTAATGTTTCCTGTGTCGAAGACGGCTGCGCTTATTGCCTGCAAAGAAAACAGCACAACAAGGCGTGAGCTTCTGCTTCGTGAATTGCCGTAGAACAGTGCGTGGTGCAACGACAGGATTTGGAGGCGCCTTTTGCTCTCATCATTGCTGGCGTTCGTCTCCACGAAATGCGTCCGGAGCACGCCGTTCTATAACGCGAGAGAGTGGATTTTTTACAGTTGTCGACAGTTAACCGTGCGTGGTTGCTGCGTTCGCTGGAAGAGCGCTGCCGCCGTTATCCGGTGTGGTCTAGTGGCTAGGATACCTGGCTCTCACCCAGGAGGCCCGGGTTCGATTCCCGGTACCGGAAATGCGCGTTTTTGTTGCTCCTCTTTTGCGACTTGTCCCGACTTTGATCGACTGACGCTACGCTGACGCGTGCAGAAAGCCACGTTAAGTATGATTCGTGGCAACACCTGACGGCGAGAGAGATGCGGCATCTATCCACTTGTTATCCAGCCACATACGGGTACCTGTAGTCAAGAGGCTTGGAGGACTGCAAGATATTGCCACGGAGGTGAATGCAGCTAACCACTGTAGTTAGTGTCCTGACAGCGCAGCAACGTTCATTTGCTCGTATACACGTGATGCGGACCGTGTCTGACACTGCTGTGGCGTACACCTTGGCCTAGGCTTTGCTGTGTATCGCCACTTGCATTCCAGCCAGCTGCTTTCGTGGGCGGCTTCGTGGCCGTGGCCGTGATCGTCTAGTGGTTAGGACACTGCGTTGTGGCCGCAATAACCCAGGTTCGAATCCTGGTCACGGCAATTTTGAAAGTTTTGCCTTACTGCCGTTGCAATAGCGATAGTGCACGAGTACTCGAAATGACAGTGCTCTCTTGATTTTGTCACTCGTGTTCCGCAGGCCGCAGTTTGCACTATCACTTCCTCACCAACACGTAATGTCGCCTCCCAGAGCGCAGACGTCCGCTGCTCTCTGTAGTCGAAAAGGGCAGTTGTTTTGAAGTGCGATGGATGAGCAGCCAGCCCCAGCAGAACAGGAAGCTGTGGCGTGCACTGTTTCTACAAATGCTAGGAACACTGGTGCCCATTGCAGCGCACGTAGCATGGCCGAGCGCTCTATGGCGCTGGTTTAAGGCACCAGTCTCTTCGTAGGCGTCGGTTCGAATCCCAGCGCTGCCAGGGGTTTTGCTGTAGTCGTGTTAACCTGCCGCTTTCTCTTCACGTGTAACCTCCTTGAGCTCACATATGTTTGTTACATGGAGCATTCTAGCTCCGCCTGACAGGTACAGCTATGATACTTTAGTGGTTACGGAAAGCCCAGGTTCGAAACCTGGTCACAGCACGAAAACGTCTCTCGATGCTGTCTCCTTAACTACGACAGCTACAGACAAGTGGCGTCGCTACCATACGGCGGGCACGGCATTTTCTTGTTGTGGATGGCCTAAAGAGACGCTTCCAGTGGGAGAGCAGTGGAAATACATGGCACAGCGATTGCCAAGACACTTACATTTCGGAGTGATCTTTGTACTACAAAGGAAACGTTTCGCCGCTCGTGCTCCAGCGGTAACGTGGCCGAGCGGTCTAAGGCGCTGGTTTTAGGCACCAGTCTCTTCGGAGCCGTGGGCCCGAACACATCGCGCGCTCGCTGCGGCGTGCCGGGCTGTGTTTACTTGCGGATCGCTGTCGGCGGCGTGTGCTTCGCGGCGCTGTTTCTTCTGTGATTTCTTCTTTCTGTGAGTACCATGGATCTCGATAATTCAGAAAATCGTCAGAATAATATTCAGTGCGCGTTTGATAGATCCGTGCGTAGGCCTACGGCTTTCGAAATTCACCAGTGGGTTAAAAACGACCTTCAATTACCGAAAAGTGTAGTCCTCGGCGTTCAACTTGACGCGTTCCTCAATTCGTTGTTCCTTAAATTGTCCTCTTCTGATATGTGTGACACTTTAGTTAATGTTAATGGTGGTGTCCGTAAAATTAAGCACCTTGACGGTACTATTAGTGATGTTGTGCTGTCGAACGCGGGTTATGGTATCCGTACTGTACGCGTGTTTAACTTGCCATTCGAAGTACGCAATGAAACTATTTCTCGTAGCTTACTTCCGTATGGTACAGTGCTTTCAGTAGTCAAAGAGAAATGGTCGTCGGCTTACTATTATGATGTTGAGAATGGTGTTCGTAGTGTCCGCATGATTGTCCGACAGCATATACCGTCTTTTGTTGTTGTTGCTGGCCATCGGGCCTTTATAACTTATAGCGGCCAACCGGCGACCTGTTCTTTTTGTAATGGTACCGGACATTTTCGACAGGACTGTCCGAAACGTAGTCGCCCTGTGCAGCTACCACGGACAGACGGTCAGGACGAGGTGACGTGGGCGGCGGTCGCGCTTGGCGCCTCCCCCGCACGTGCTAGTCGTGTGTCTGTCCCTGAGATTGCAGACGACGTTGTTGCTATGGATGTTACACCTCCCGTTCTTGACGCTGATAGCCCCCCGGCGTTGCCTGTGACTTCTTTGCCTGCGCGTGTAGCGGCCCCCGTGCCTGCTCCGCCGGCTGTTGATGAGCTACCGATTGTGTCTGACCCCGTACCGGCAGCTGTAACGCTTTCCGTATCGGAACCCGTTCCCGAGGCTGCTCCCTCTGTTGCGAATAAGACTGTGTCCGATGTTGTCACCGTTGTTGTTGACCGTGAGGAGCGTCTTGACGCCCCCGCGGAACCCAAACCGCGTAGGGAACGGCCGACTGAGAGGGCTGACAACGTGACTCGCATTCGCAGCGCTAGTATTTCGGGTGTTTCTTCTCGTAAGGCGCGTACGCCGTCCCCGGTGGTGACTTGCGTCCCACCATACAAGTCCACCTCTAAACAGAAAAAGTTACAACGGGCCTCGCAGCGCGCAGTTGTTGACTCGCGGCAGGCGTCGGCTTCCGATCGCCGTCGGCAGCGGCCTGCCGCTTGCAGTCAGCCTGCGGCGTCCGTGAGTTCCGCGGAATCCAAGCGGGACGAGAAAGTTCGTCAGCTTAAGGTTCTGCTTACTCAAACGGAACCTGTCGTGGCAAGCGATATGGCGATGGACGTTGTTTCGAGCGTGTCGCCTGCACATTTGGCAGGCAAACGCAAATCGGACGACTCACATTGCCGTCGCATCCGGCCGTCCTCACAGGATTCTGGATCTGATTCTGCCGCCGGCGCTGGATCTGCCACGGCGGCTCCTTCCGGTGCCGCTGTTAGTATGGGCACGGACGTGGTTCCGCCCCCCGTATTTTCTAGTGAAAAGTGTGACTGGGCGGCGGAAGTGGAGGTGGAACACGGGACTGGCCCCGGTACGTGACGTGACTTTCTCATTGCTTGGCAGCGTGCATGTTTTCATCGTTGTTTAAGTCTCACAATGTTTTTGTGACGTTTCCTCGTCTGTGTTGTGTGACACTGGTCTGTTGCGCGTTTTAACCTTTATTGTCGCTCCCGAGTGGAGTTTTGGCAGCGCCACTGCACCCATCTTTGTGTACTTTTATTTGTTACGTATTTTAACTATGTCTGGTATTTCTACATGTGTCGGGTTTCCGCCGCTCGTTCGGAGGCACAATTAGTCGTTCTTGCCTTTCCCTTGAATCATTACGGATGCACGGGTGTTTTTCACGATGTGCACATTATTTTTAACAAGTTGAGTAATTTCGTTTGTGTCTGGGGTCTGCCACGCATTGCCTGTGTGTTTCCCCGTTACTCTCACTATCATGCGCTGTCTTAACGGTGCATGTGCTGCTTTTGTTGTGCGCATATTTTTTTTTCTCGCGTTTGATGAGTGACATCCGTTGCGGACATATTTCACTGTGCCTGCCACTTCCTTGCGTCGTTTGGCGGCACATGTGCATGCACATTTGTGCGAACTTTTTTATTCGCCTTTAAATGTGTCTGGTATATGTTGTACGCGGGTGGAACTTTAGTCGTTGTGTAGCCGAGTGTCTACTCCTTGTGACACCGTTGCTTCCGCAGTTGTGCCCGTTTCTTTTCTTTTAATAATTATTGTTATTATCTCTTGTCTTTGTCTGTGTCTGTTGTGTGCCCCCCGTCGGAGGCAATGTCTCATCACTCGTGCCGACGACATGCATGGAATCGTATTGGCGGCGTACATGTACTTTTACTCTGTCAGTATCATTTATTATTCTACCTATGTCTCCTGTCTGCACGTGTTGGGGATGACTTTTACCGTTGTTGTCGATTTCATGCATCGTTTGGTAGCGCACATGACCTTTTGCTGTGCCACTTTATGCCTGTGATTTGCTTTGTGTCCGGCGTCGGCGGTTTGTTTTTTACCGATCCTGTCGCTCGACTGCGTCGTCCTCGCTGTGCCGGGGCACCTCTTCTTGTCTGTGCTTTCTGTCTGTGCTTAATTGTTGCTGTTTTCGCTATGCCTGGAGTTCGGTAGCCTGCAGTGGATCATTTTCGCCGTTCCTATTCACATGTTGCTTTGCTTGGTGGCGCCGTTGTGACCCTTATTGTGGACACTTCTTTCGTGTGTATTCTGCGTATGCTACCTGCCACCTGTCGGTATGTCATTTTTGCCGATCTTGTCCACAATTCGCGTTACCTTCGCGGCGCTACAGCTTCGCTTCTTGTGAATACTGCATTTGTTGTTCCTTGCGTTGTGTATGGTTCCTGACATGCGTCGGTGGCATATTCTTACGGTAAATGTTAACAAAATGCGTAGTCCGCATAAGGTCCTTGCTTTAAATACTCTTTTATGTGAAACCCGTTGCCATGTCGCCTTTTTGCAAGAAGTGACACGTGAGGCTCTGATGCTTCTGACCGATCTGTGTGACTACGTTATTGTGGATAATGTGGTGTCTGATGACGTCACCGGTACTGCTATATTAGTCTGTCCCGGCCTCAGTGTCACGAATATTGAGTGTCTACCTACTGGCCGCGCTATTGCGTGCACTATTGAAGGCGTCGTATTTGTTAATGTTTACGCTCCTTCCGGCAGCGACTACGCGGCGCGGCGGCTCTTTTATGGTCAGGAGTTGTGTGAGGTTTTGCACCGGAACTCCGCTCATTTAATCTTAGGCGGTGACTTTAATGCGGTCACTGATGATCGCGACCAGGAGCCGCGCCCCAACAAGTGTCAGGAACTACACACGCTCATCAAGAGTTTTAATCTTAAGGACACGTGGCGAATGCTCCACCCGGTTGAAACGGAGTATACCTATTTTTATCCAACGGGACATAGCCGGCTCGATCGGATTTATGTGTCATCGTCACTAGCAGCCCCGGTGACTCGATCTGAGGTCAGGCCGGTTATTTTTTCAGATCACTGCAGCTATATTTGTGACCTCTCTCTTCCACTTTCTAGGCCTTCCTATCGCAAAAATCTGTGGAAGTTTAACAGCAGCCTGTTAGCCGACTCCTATTTTCAGCAGTCCTTTACTACTATGTGGCACAAACTTTTACAGACTAAACCCGGTGATAGTAGCGTCCTCGAGTGGTGGGTTGGCGCTGCCAAACCAGCAGTTCGGACCTTTTTAATAAATTTTAGTCGCGACGCAGCGCACTGGCGTCGCTCGACGTCACACTTTTATCAGAGCTGTTTAAAGGACCTCGCCCGACAAGTTACGGGCCAGCCGCATCTTCTTCCCGTTTTAAAACAATTTCAGGCCGAACTTTTGACCGATCTACGGCGGAAGAGCAGAGGGCCGGTTACTCGGAGCCAGCCTGTGGGCGCCGTGGACGGGGAGCCGCTCTCTATATATCATCTCAATAGAGAGCGGAAGATGCGCGAACGATTGGCCTTTACTGCGTGGGTCACTCGGGATGGAATAAAAACCTCCGACAGGGTGACGATTGCGAATGAAATCCACGCACATTTTGAGTCACTTTTTCAAGATGTTGATGTCGATCCCGCTGCGCTGCGTCGTATTTTACAGGGGGTCCCTAATGTTTTAAGTCGCACAGACCGTGTCCATCTTAATGAGGCTTTTACGTCCGACGACTTGCATGAAGCTGTCAAGCGCAGTCCTCGGGGTAAATCTCCCGGAATTGACGGCATACCCGCTGAATTTTATTTGCAGTTTTTTCCTCTTTTCCGCGATACTTTAACTGCTATCGCCAATGAAATTCTTACTGGCGCTCCTCTACCACAGGTATTTGCAGCGGGATGCATCACGCTCCTTCCTAAATCGACTGCGACGCCGACTATACATACTGTCCGACCGATCACCTTGTTGAACGCGGATTATAAGATCATGGCGAGGTGCGTCGCGCACAGACTGCGGCAAGTCATGCCGCGCGTTCTCTGTGAACATCAGACGTGTGCTGTGCGTGACAGGAATATTTTTGATGCAGTTCTGGCCTATCGAGACTGTATCGGTTTTGTACGCGGCAACAGGGTTCGGTCGGCAGCGATTATGTTGGTCGATTTCCAGAATGCTTTTGACAGGGTTGGCCATGCCTATTTACGGCGTGTGATGGTTGCCATGGGGTTTGGCCGTAAGTTTACCAACACGGTTCAGGGTTTTTTGCGTAATGCCACGTCGAGTGTCATCGTCAATGGGTCCCTCAGTCCACCTATACGTCTGACTCGCTCGGTCAGGCAGGGTTGCCCATTGTCGATGACACTTTACGCTTTGGCGCTCGACCCGCTGCTGCGGTCCATCTGCAATGAGTGTCCGGGGATCCAACTTGGGGCCGATCGCCTTACTTGCCGGGCTTATGCCGACGATCTTGGAGTGTTCTTGGGTCGGCCGGCAGATGTAGATACCCTGTACTCGGTTCTCCGGCAATTTGAAACGGCGACGGGGGCCATTGTGAATGTTCACAAGACGGTTTTGCTTCCCCTAACCCCACGGATGAGTCATGTGCGTCGACATTGGTTCCGTGTTGTGCAGCAGCACAGGGTCCTGGGGGTTATTTTATCTGATAATCCTCAGCGTATGGAGGCCCTGAATTGGCGTCCCATCTTACACAAAATTAGGGCGGTCGTTAAAATTCATGCGGCCCGGCATTTGGCGCTATACGATAAGGTGCAGCTTATTAATTCTACCATCCTAGCTCGAGCGTGGTATCTAGCACAAGTTCTCCCCGTACCTAAGCTCTTAGACCGCGCTATTAAACAGGCCGTCTACTGGCTCCTTTGGAAAGGGGACATTTTCAAAGTTTCCTTAGCCACCTGCACCTTAAATCCAGCCGATGGGGGACTCGGTCTGGTGGATTTTTCCGCCAAATGCGCGGCACTCCTCCTCAAACGGACTACGGCCGTGTTAGCGAAGGGCACCAGCAGTGCCACGGTCATGTTGTTCACTCAATACCGTCCACCTTCCGTGGTTGCTCCAGTCTCTGTCAGCCACATACCCTTTGCGCTGAATTACGTGCGCCGTTTTTATTTTAACAACAGCTATCTTGCGTATGGTGGCTCCAGCGGAGGTCGTGTCGGCGACATTATCCGTGCTCTGCGGGGATCACCGGCCCGGAACAAGTGGGAGTACCGCCTGCCGCACACTGACTGGCGAACAGTTTGGCGAAACATAGCCACACCCGTCCTCCCTGCCCACGTTAGAGCGACGTGGTATAAGGTCGTTAATGGTACTATTCCCACGAATGCTAAATTGCACTCAATTCATCTAAGTCCATCCCCCGCCTGTGAAGAGTGTCATGAAGTGGACAGCGTTGAACATCGCTTTGTGTGCCGTCGGTTCCGTGCTGTGTGGGACACTGCTAGGGATATGGTGCGTCTCATAAACAGGGTGTCTCTAGCGCAGGTGACAGTGGCAGATGCGATGGTACCCCAGTGTAAGGCGTTCCCGACCACCAAGCGCAACGCCACCATCTGGATACTCGGTCATACCATCCACTCTTTGTTTTGTCTTAAACTGACTGACCGACTGGATTTTCTCACGTACTTATGGGCTGAACATGGCCAGTCCCGTGTTCGACGTGATTATGCTCTGACTTTTGCGAATTTTTTGCATGTCGCCTTGGCACATGCTTATACTCTATTCCCGATGTCGACTTAATTAAATTTACATTTTCCTGCTTAAATTTATGACGTGATTGAACGTGCCCTCGCCTTGTGTTGAATGTCTATTTAGTACCAGTAACGATAAATATAACGTAAACGGGAGACGTTTCTCCCTTGGGAAATGCCTCGTATATGGTCATATGCGGGGATATTTTGTTTAGCTTTCTTTATTTTCTTCTTGTTTCCCACTCTGCCATGTATTGGTATGGGATCGTGATGCCAAGGAGAGGCGTTGCGTGAAAGTGTCCCCCCCCCCTTTTTTTTGTGGACATTTCGTTGTGTTTCCTTGATTTTACTTTGGTCAGGATTCCTGGTGTGTTTTTCCTTCTTGCATTGGCTTCTTTCCATTTCTTTGTCGTTTTTTCGGCGTGCTCACCGTTACTCGGTTCTTCACGATGTACGTCCGTGTTTCATGATTTTTTTTGCATTGCTGGCCGGCGTTTTGCTTTGTGCGCTGACTGGACTTTTCTTTGACTTCTTCCAGCCGGTTCTATGTCTATATATATATACACTTTTTGTTTTCGCACTTCACGGTGCCTTCATGTAACTACTCTGCTTTCCGTGGAGCTGCATACGTGTTTGTTTACCCTTCTCACAAGGAATGCCTCACAGGAAGGAGGCTTACTTTGCTACTTTCTTTCGTCAACGTTCGTTTTCGTTTCCGTTATCTCTGGCACCAGCACTTACTATAGCTGCGAAGCTCGCCGACGAAGGCGTTATTTGGAGAGCGCAAGGCCGGGCTATAAGGGGAGTTGGGAGGCCCGTAAAAAAATAGAAAAAAAAACTTAAAAAAAATAAAAAAAAAAAAAAAAGCTGCCAGCTTTTTCTCGTTTTTTGTGCCATTGCGATGTTTTCTCGTGGCGTAGAACGCAGCTCCTGTGACCGCCGTGCCACGTAGGTAGCGTGGCCGAGCGGTCTAAGGCGCTGGTTTCAAAAAAAAAAAAAAACAAAAAAAAACGGCAATTTTGAAAGTTTTGCCTTACTGCCGTTGCAATAGCGATAGTGCACGAGTACTCGAAATGACAGTGCTCTCTTGATTTTGTCACTCGTGTTCCGCAGGCCGCAGTTTGCACTATCACTTCCTCACCAACACGTAATGTCGCCTCCCAGAGCGCAGACGTCCGCTGCTCTCTGTAGTCGAAAAGGGCAGTTGTTTTGAAGTGCGATGGATGAGCAGCCAGCCCCAGCAGAACAGGAAGCTGTGGCGTGCACTGTTTCTACAAATGCTAGGAACACTGGTGCCCATTGCAGCGCACGTAGCATGGCCGAGCGCTCTATGGCGCTGGTTTAAGGCACCAGTCTCTTCGTAGGCGTCGGTTCGAATCCCAGCGCTGCCAGGGGTTTTGCTGTAGTCGTGTTAACCTGCCGCTTTCTCTTCACGTGTAACCTCCTTGAGCTCACATATGTTTGTTACATGGAGCATTCTAGCTCCCTCTGACAGGTACAGCTATGATACTTTAGTGGTTACGGAAAGCCCAGGTTCGAAACCTGGTCAGAGCACGAAAACGTCTCTCGATGCTGTCTCCTTAACTACGACAGCTACAGACAAGTGGCGTCGCTACCATACGGCGGGCACGGCATTTTCTTGTTGTGGATGGCCTAAAGAGACGCTTCCAGTGGGAGAGCAGTGGAAATACATGGCACAGCGATTGCCAAGACACTTACATTTCGGAGTGATCTTTGTACTACAAAGGAAACGTTTCGCCGCTCGTGCTCCAGCGGTAACGTGGCCGAGCGGTCTAAGGCGCTGGTTTTAGGCACCAGTCTCTTCGGAGGCGTGGGTTCGAATCCCACAGCTGCCAATTTTTACGTCTCACTTTTGTGCCGCTGCGGTGTGTTCTCGTGGCGTAGGACGCAGCTCTTGTGACGCGCGTGTTGTGTAGGTAGCGTGGCCGAGCGGTCTAAGGCGCTGGTTTCAGGCACCAGTCTCTTGAGAGGCGTGGGTTCCAACCCCACAGCTGCCAAACGTGTAATGTTTCCTGTGTCGAAGACGGCTGCGCTTATTGCCTGCAAAGAAAACAGCACAACAAGGCGTGAGCTTCTGCTTCGTGAATTGCCGTAGAACAGTGCGTGGTGCAACGACAGGATTTGGAGGCGCCTTTTGCTCTCATCATTGCTGGCGTTCGTCTCCACGAAATGCGTCCGGAGCACGCCGTTCTATAACGCGAGAGAGTGGATTTTTTACAGTTGTCGACAGTTAACCGTGCGTGGTTGCTGCGTTCGCTGGAAGAGCGCTGCCGCCGTTATCCGGTGTGGTCTAGTGGCTAGGATACCTGGCTCTCACCCAGGAGGCCCGGGTTCGATTCCCGGTACCGGAAATGCGCGTTTTTGTTGCTCCTCTTTTGCGACTTGTCCCGACTTTGATCGACTGACGCTACGCTGACGCGTGCAGAAAGCCACGTTAAGTATGATTCGTGGCAACACCTGACGGCGAGAGAGATGCGGCATCTATCCACTTGTTATCCAGCCACATACGGGTACCTGTAGTCAAGAGGCTTGGAGGACTGCAAGATATTGCCACGGAGGTGAATGCAGCTAACCACTGTAGTTAGTGTCCTGACAGCGCAGCAACGTTCATTTGCTCGTATACACGTGATGCGGACCGTGTCTGACACTGCTGTGGCGTACACCTTGGCCTAGGCTTTGCTGTGTATCGCCACTTGCATTCCAGCCAGCTGCTTTCGTGGGCGGCTTCGTGGCCGTGGCCGTGATCGTCTAGTGGTTAGGACATTGCGTTGTGGCCGCAATAACCCAGGTTCGAATCCTGGTCACGGCAATTTTGAAAGTTTTGCCTTACTGCCGTTGCAATAGCGATAGTGCACGAGTACTCGAAATGACAGTGCTCTCTTGATTTTGTCACTCGTGTTCCGCAGGCCGCAGTTTGCACTATCACTTCCTCACCAACACGTAATGTCGCCTCCCAGAGCGCAGACGTCCGCTGCTCTCTGTAGTCGAAAAGGGCAGTTGTTTTGAAGTGCGATGGATGAGCAGCCAGCCCCAGCAGAACAGGAAGCTGTGGCGTGCACTGTTTCTACAAATGCTAGGAACACTGGTGCCCATTGCAGCGCACGTAGCATGGCCGAGCGCTCTATGGCGCTGGTTTAAGGCACCAGTCTCTTCGTAGGCGTCGGTTCGAATCCCAGCGCTGCCAGGGGTTTTGCTGTAGTCGTGTTAACCTGCCGCTTTCTCTTCACGTGTAACCTCCTTGAGCTCACATATGTTTGTTACATGGAGCATTCTAGCTCCGCCTGACAGGTACAGCTATGATACTTTAGTGGTTACGGAAAGCCCAGGTTCGAAACCTGGTCACAGCACGAAAACGTCTCTCGATGCTGTCTCCTTAACTACGACAGCTACAGACAAGTGGCGTCGCTACCATACGGCGGGCACGGCATTTTCTTGTTGTGGATGGCCTAAAGAGACGCTTCCAGTGGGAGAGCAGTGGAAATACATGGCACAGCGATTGCCAAGACACTTACATTTCGGAGTGATCTTTGTACTACAAAGGAAACGTTTCGCCGCTCGTGCTCCAGCGGTAACGTGGCCGAGCGGTCTAAGGCGCTGGTTTTAGGCACCAGTCTCTTCGGAGGCGTGGGTTCGAATCCCACAGCTGCCAATTTTTACGTCTCACTTTTGTGCCGCTGCGGTGTGTTCTCGTGGCGTAGGACGCAGCTCTTGTGACGCGCGTGTTGTGTAGGTAGCGTGGCCGAGCGGTCTAAGGCGCTGGTTTCAGGCACCAGTCTCTTGAGAGGCGTGGGTTCCAACCCCACAGCTGCCAAACGTGTAATGTTTCCTGTGTCGAAGACGGCTGCGCTTATTGCCTGCAAAGAAAACAGCACAACAAGGCGTGAGCTTCTGCTTCGTGAATTGCCGTAGAACAGTGCGTGGTGCAACGACAGGATTTGGAGGCGCCTTTTGCTCTCATCATTGCTGGCGTTCGTCTCCACGAAATGCGTCCGGAGCACGCCGTTCTATAACGCGAGAGAGTGGATTTTTTACAGTTGTCGACAGTTAACCGTGCGTGGTTGCTGCGTTCGCTGGAAGAGCGCTGCCGCCGTTATCCGGTGTGGTCTAGTGGCTAGGATACCTGGCTCTCACCCAGGAGGCCCGGGTTCGATTCCCGGTACCGGAAATGCGCGTTTTTGTTGCTCCTCTTTTGCGACTTGTCCCGACTTTGATCGACTGACGCTACGCTGACGCGTGCAGAAAGCCACGTTAAGTATGATTCGTGGCAACACCTGACGGCGAGAGAGATGCGGCATCTATCCACTTGTTATCCAGCCACATACGGGTACCTGTAGTCAAGAGGCTTGGAGGACTGCAAGATATTGCCACGGAGGTGAATGCAGCTAACCACTGTAGTTAGTGTCCTGACAGCGCAGCAACGTTCATTTGCTCGTATACACGTGATGCGGACCGTGTCTGACACTGCTGTGGCGTACACCTTGGCCTAGGCTTTGCTGTGTATCGCCACTTGCATTCCAGCCAGCTGCTTTCGTGGGCGGCTTCGTGGCCGTGGCCGTGATCGTCTAGTGGTTAGGACACTGCGTTGTGGCCGCAATAACCCAGGTTCGAATCCTGGTCACGGCAATTTTGAAAGTTTTGCCTTACTGCCGTTGCAATAGCGATAGTGCACGAGTACTCGAAATGACAGTGCTCTCTTGATTTTGTCACTCGTGTTCCGCAGGCCGCAGTTTGCACTATCACTTCCTCACCAACACGTAATGTCGCCTCCCAGAGCGCAGACGTCCGCTGCTCTCTGTAGTCGAAAAGGGCAGTTGTTTTGAAGTGCGATGGATGAGCAGCCAGCCCCAGCAGAACAGGAAGCTGTGGCGTGCACTGTTTCTACAAATGCTAGGAACACTGGTGCCCATTGCAGCGCACGTAGCATGGCCGAGCGCTCTATGGCGCTGGTTTAAGGCACCAGTCTCTTCGTAGGCGTCGGTTCGAATCCCAGCGCTGCCAGGGGTTTTGCTGTAGTCGTGTTAACCTGCCGCTTTCTCTTCACGTGTAACCTCCTTGAGCTCACATATGTTTGTTACATGGAGCATTCTAGCTCCGCCTGACAGGTACAGCTATGATACTTTAGTGGTTACGGAAAGCCCAGGTTCGAAACCTGGTCACAGCACGAAAACGTCTCTCGATGCTGTCTCCTTAACTACGACAGCTACAGACAAGTGGCGTCGCTACCATACGGCGGGCACGGCATTTTCTTGTTGTGGATGGCCTAAAGAGACGCTTCCAGTGGGAGAGCAGTGGAAATACATGGCACAGCGATTGCCAAGACACTTACATTTCGGAGTGATCTTTGTACTACAAAGGAAACGTTTCGCTACCATACGGCGGGCACGGCATTTTCTTGTTGTGGATGGCCTAAAGAGACGCTTCCAGTGGGAGAGCAGTGGAAATACATGGCACAGCGATTGCCAAGACACTTACATTTCGGAGTGATCTTTGTACTACAAAGGAAACGTTTCGCCGCTCGTGCTCCAGCGGTAACGTGGCCGAGCGGTCTAAGGCGCTGGTTTTAGGCACCAGTCTCTTCGGAGGCGTGGGTTCGAATCCCACAGCTGCCAATTTTTACGTCTCACTTTTGTGCCGCTGCGGTGTGTTCTCGTGGCGTAGGACGCAGCTCTTGTGACGCGCGTGTTGTGTAGGTAGCGTGGCCGAGCGGTCTAAGGCGCTGGTTTCAGGCACCAGTCTCTTGAGAGGCGTGGGTTCCAACCCCACAGCTGCCAAACGTGTAATGTTTCCTGTGTCGAAGACGGCTGCGCTTATTGCCTGCAAAGAAAACAGCACAACAAGGCGTGAGCTTCTGCTTCGTGAATTGCCGTAGAACAGTGCGTGGTGCAACGACAGGATTTGGAGGCGCCTTTTGCTCTCATCATTGCTGGCGTTCGTCTCCACGAAATGCGTCCGGAGCACGCCGTTCTATAACACGAGAGAGTGGATTTTTTACAGTTGTCGACAGTTAACCGTGCGTGGTTGCTGTGTTCGCTGGAAGAGCGCTGCCGCCGTTATCCGGTGTGGTCTAGTGGCTAGGATACCTGGCTCTCACCCAGGAGGCCCGGGTTCGATTCCCGGTACCGGAAATGCGCGTTTTTGTTGCTCCTCTTATGCGACTTGTCCCGACTTTGATCGACTGACGCTACGCTGACGCGTGCAGAAAGCCACGTTAAGTATGATTCGTGGCAACACCTGACGGCGAGAGAGATGCGGCATCTATCCACTTGTTATCCAGCCACATACGGGTACCTGTAGTCAAGAGGCTTGGAGGACTGCAAGATATTGCCACGGAGGTGAATGCAGCTAACCACTGTAGTTAGTGTCCTGACAGCGCAGCAACGTTCATTTGCTCGTATACACGTGATGCGGACCGTGTCTGACACTGCTGTGGCGTACACCTTGGCCTAGGCTTTGCTGTGTATCGCCACTTGCATTCCAGCCAGCTGCTTTCGTGGGCGGCTTCGTGGCCGTGGCCGTGATCGTCTAGTGGTTAGGACATTGCGTTGTGGCCGCAATAACCCAGGTTCGAATCCTGGTCACGGCAATTTTGAAAGTTTTGCCTTACTGCCGTTGCAATAGCGATAGTGCACGAGTACTCGAAATGACAGTGCTCTCTTGATTTTGTCACTCGTGTTCCGCAGGCCGCAGTTTGCACTATCACTTCCTCACCAACACGTAATGTCGCCTCCCAGAGCGCAGACGTCCGCTGCTCTCTGTAGTCGAAAAGGGCAGTTGTTTTGAAGTGCGATGGATGAGCAGCCAGCCCCAGCAGAACAGGAAGCTGTGGCGTGCACTGTTTCTACAAATGCTAGGAACACTGGTGCCCATTGCAGCGCACGTAGCATGGCCGAGCGCTCTATGGCGCTGGTTTAAGGCACCAGTCTCTTCGTAGGCGTCGGTTCGAATCCCAGCGCTGCCAGGGGTTTTGCTGTAGTCGTGTTAACCTGCCGCTTTCTCTTCACGTGTAACCTCCTTGAGCTCACATATGTTTGTTACATGGAGCATTCTAGCTCCCTCTGACAGGTACAGCTATGATACTTTAGTGGTTACGGAAAGCCCAGGTTCGAAACCTGGTCACAGCACGAAAACGTCTCTCGATGCTGTCTCCTTAACTACGACAGCTACAGACAAGTGGCGTCGCTACCATACGGCGGGCACGGCATTTTCTTGTTGTGGATGGCCTAAAGAGACGCTTCCAGTGGGAGAGCAGTGGAAATACATGGCACAGCGATTGCCAAGACACTTACATTTCGGAGTGATCTTTGTACTACAAAGGAAACGTTTCGCCGCTCGTGCTCCAGCGGTAACGTGGCCGAGCGGTCTAAGGCGCTGGTTTTAGGCACCAGTCTCTTCGGAGCCGTGGGCCCGAACGCATCGGGCGTTCGCTGCGGCCACCGGGCGGTGTTTACGTGCGGGTCGCGGTCGGCGGCGTGTGCTTCGCGGCGCTGTTTCTTCTTTGATTTTTTGTTTCAGTGAGTACTATGGATCTCGATAACTCAGAGAATCGTCAGAACAATATTCAGTGTGCGTTTGATAGATCCGTGCGTAGGCCTACTGCTTTCGAAATTCACCAATGGGTTAAAAACGACCTTCAATTGCCGAAAAGTGTAGTCCTCGGCGTTCAACTTGACGCGTTCCTCAATTCGTTATTTCTGAAACTTTCTTCTTCCGATATGTGTGAAACGTTAGTGAACGTCAATGGTGGTGTACGTAAAATTAAGCACCTTGACGGTACTATCAGTGATGTTGTGATGTCGAATGCGGGTTATGGTATCCGTACTGTTCGCGTCTTTAACCTGCCTTTTGAAGTGCGAAATGAAACTATTGCCCGTAGTTTACTTCCGTACGGTACAGTGCTTTCGGTCGTAAAGGAGAAATGGTCGTCAGCATATTATTATGATGTTGAAAATGGTGTTCGAAGTGTCCGCATGATTGTCCGACAGCATATACCGTCCTTTGTTTTTGTTGCTGGCCATCGGGCCTTTATCACTTATAGCGGCCAACCGGCGACCTGTTCTTTTTGTAACGGTACCGGACATTTTCGACAGGACTGTCCGAAACGTAGTCGCCCTGTGCAACTACCACGGACAGACGGTCAGGACGAGGTGACGTGGGCGGCGGTCGCGCTTGGCGCTTCCCCCGCACGTGCCCGTCGTGTGTCTGATCCTGAGGTTCCGGCCGACGCTGTTGCTATGGACGTTACACCTTCCGTTCCTGTTGCTGATAGCTCCCCGGCTTTGCCTGTGCTTTCTCTGCCCGACACTGTGGAGGCCCCGTTGCCTGCTCCCACAGTTGTCGATCGCATTGAGCCACCGATAGTGTCTGAACCCGCACCGGCAGCTGCAACGCTGCCCGTGTCGGAACCCGTTCCAGAGGCTGCTTCCTCTGTTGTGACTGAGACTGGGTCTGCTGCTGCCACCGTTGTTGTCGATAGTGAGGAGCGTCTTGACGCCCCCGCGGAACCTAAGCCGCGTCGGGAAAGGCCGATTGAGAGAGCTGACAACGTTCCCCGCTTTCGAAGCGCTAGTCTTTCGGGTGTTTCTTCTCGTAAGGGGCGAACGCCGTCCCCGGTGGTGACTTGTGTCCCACCCTATAAGTCCACCTCAAAACCGAAAAAATTGCAACGGGCCTCGCAGCGCGCGGCTGTTGACTCGCGGCAGGTGTTGGCTGCCGATCGCCGTCGGCAGCGGCCTGCCGCTCACAGTCAGCCTGAGGCGTCCGTGAGTTCCGCGGAGTCTAAGAGGGACGAGAAAGTTCGTCAGCTCAAAGTTTTACTCACTCAAACGGACCCTGTCGTGACAAGCGGTACGGCGATGGCCGTTACATCGAGCGTGTCGCCTGGACAAGTCGCAGGCAAACGCAAATCGGACGACTCACATTGCCGTCGCATCCGGCCGCACTCGCAGGATTCTGGCTCTGATCCTCCCGCCGGCGCTGGACCTGCCACGGCGGCTCCGTCGGGTGCCGCTCTTGCTATGGAAACGGAGGTGGTTCCGCCCCCCGTGTTTTCTAGTGCAAAGTGTGACTGGGCGGCGGACGTGGAGGTGGATGAAGGGACTGGCAGCGGTACGTAAAGTGCCTTTGCTCATCGCTTGGCAGCGTGACTGCATCCCTCGTTGTGTAAGTCTCAAATTGTTTTTTGTGACGTTTCCTCGTCTGTGATGTGTGAAACCGGTCTGTTGCACGTTTTAATCGATGCTGTCACACGCAAGTGTAGTTCAGGCAGCGCAACTGCACCAATGGTTGTGTCCTTTTATTTGTTGTGTATTTTAACTGTGTCTGGTACTTTTATGGCAGCACGAGTGCTTTCCCAGCTGTGCACATTTCTTTCGTCTTGTTGTCTAATTTAACTGTGTATGGGGTCCGGCACGCGTTGCTTGTGTGTTTTCCCCGTTGCTGTCAATACCGTGCGCTGTCTTAATGGTATTGGCGGCGCACATGCAATTTTATTCTGTAAGTTTCTTTTACTATTTTACCTACGTCTCCTGTCTACACCTGTTGGGGGATGGCTTTTACTGCATGCGTCGTTTGACGGCGCACATGTCCTTTCGTTGTGCCACTTTGCGACCTGTACCTTTCATTCGTGTACGGCGCCGGCGGTTTGTTTTTCCGCCGCTCCTGTCGGTCGACCGCGTCGTCCTAGCTGTGCCGGGGCGCCTCTATTTGACTGTGCTTACTTGTTGGTGTGTTCCCTGTGGCTGGTGTCTGATGGCCTGCGGTGGATCATTTTCGCCGTTCATGCTCACATGATGCTTTGCGTTGGTGGCGCCGTTGTGACCTTTATAGTGGACCCTTATTTCGTGTGTATTCCGTGTATACTATCTGCCACCTGTCGGTATGCCATTTTCGTCGTTCTTGACCACAACACGCGTTATCTTCGCAGCGCTACTGCTTCGCTTCTTGTGAGCACTGCGTTTGTTGTTCCTTGCGTTGTGTATGGTTCCTGACACGCGTCGGTGGCATATTCTTACCGTAAATGTTAACAAAATGCGTAGTCCGCATAAGGTTTTTGCCTTAAAAACTCTTTTATATGAAACCCGTTGCCATGTCGCCTTTTTGCAAGAAGTGACACGTGAGGCTCTGATGCTTCTAACCGATCTGAGTGACTACGTTATTGTGGATAATGTGGTGTCCGACGATGTCACCGGCACTGCTATTTTAGTCTGCCCCGGCCTTACTGTCACGAATATTGAGTGTCTACCTACTGGCCGCGCTATTGCGTGCACTATTGAAGGCGTCGTGTTTGTTAATGTTTACGCTCCTTCCGGCAGTGACTACGCGGCGCGGCGGCTCTTTTATGGTCAGGAGCTGTGTGAGGTTTTGCACCGGAATTCCGCTCATTTAATCTTAGGCGGTGACTTTAATGCGGTCACCGATGATCGCGACCAGGAGCCGCGCCCCAACAAGTGTCAGGAACTCCACACGCTCCTCACAAGTTTTAATCTCAAGGACACGTGGCGAATGCTCCACCCGGTTGAAACCCAGTTTACCTACTTTTATCCCACGGGACACAGCCGACTCGATCGAATTTATGTGTCATCATCACTAGCTGCCCCGGTGACTCGATCTGAGATTAGGCCAGTTATTTTTTCAGATCACTGCAGTTATATTTGTGAACTTTCTCTTCCACTTTCTCGGCCTTACTATCGCAAAAATCTATGGAAGTTTAACTGCAGTCTGCTCACCGACTCCCATTTTACGCAGTCCTTTGCTGATATGTGGCACAAACTTTTGCAGACTAAACCCGGTGATGGTAGCGTCCTCGAGTGGTGGGTTGGCGCTGCCAAACCTGCAGTCCGGTCCTTTTTAATTAATTTTAGCCGCGACGCAGCGCACTGGCGTCGCTCGACGTCACACTTTTATCAGAGCTGTTTGAAGGACCTAGCCCAACAAGTTACGGCCCAACCGCATCTTCTTCCCATTTTCAAACAATTTCAGGCCGAACTTCTGACCGATCTGCGGCGGAAGGGTAGAGGGCCGGTTACACGGAGCCAGCCTGTGGGTGCCGTGGACGGGGAGCCGCTCTCTATATATCATCTCAACAGAGAGCGGAAGATGCGCGAACGATTGGCCTTAAATGCGTGGGTCACTCGGGATGGAATAAAGACCTCCGACAGGGTGACGATTGAGAATGAAATCCACGCACATTTTGAGTCTCTCTTTCAAGATGTTGATGTCGATCCCGCTGCGCTGCGTCGTATTTTACAGGGGGTTCCTAATGTTTTAAGCCGCACAGACCGTGCCCATCTTAATGAGGCTTTTACGTCCGACGACTTGCACGAAGCTGTCAAGCGCAGTCCTAGGGGGAAATCTCCCGGAATGGACGGCATTCCCGCTGAATTTTATTTGCAGTTTTTTCACCTTTTACGCGATACTTTAACTGCTATCGCCAATGAAGTCCTTAATGGCGCTCCTCTACCACCTGAATTTGCAGCGGGGTGCATAACGCTCCTTCCGAAATCTAAAGCGACACCGACTATACACACTGTTCGGCCGATCACTCTGTTGAACGCGGATTATAAGATCATGGCGAGGTGCGTCGCGCACAGACTGCGGCAAGTCATGCCGCGCGTTCTCTGTGAACATCAGACGTGTGCTGTGCGTGACAGGAATATTTTTGATGCCGTTCTGGCCTATAGGGACTGTATCGGCTTTGTACGCGGCAACAGAGTTCGGTCGGCGGCGATTATGTTGGTCGATTTCCAGAATGCATTTGACAGGGTTGGCCATGCCTATTTACGGCGTGTGATGGTTGCCATGGGGTTTGGCCGTAAGTTTACCCACACGGTTCAAGGTTTTTTGCGTAATGCTACGTCGAGTGTCATCGTCAATGGGTCCCTCAGTCCACCTATACGTCTGACTCGCTCGGTCAGACAGGGTTGCCCATTGTCAATGACACTTTACGCTTTGGCGCTCGATCCGCTACTGCGGTCTATCTGCAGCGAGTGTCCGGGGATCCAACTTGGGGAAGAGCGTCTTATTTGCCGAGCTTATGCCGACGATCTTGGAGTGTTCTTGGGTCGGCCGGCAGATGTAGATACCCTGTACTCTGTTCTCCGGCAATTTGAGAAGGCGACGGGGGCCATTGTGAATGTTCACAAGACGGTTTTGCTCCCCCTCACTCCCCGGATGAGCCATGTGCGACGAAATTGGTTCAGTGTTGTGCAGCAGCACAAAGTCCTGGGGGTTATTTTATCTGATAATCCTCAGCGCATGGAGGCTCTGAATTGGCGTCCCACCTTACACAAAATTAGGGCGGTTGTTAAAATTCATGCGGCCCGGCATTTGGCGCTTTATGATAAGGTGCAGCTTATCAATACTACCATCTTAGCTAGAGCGTGGTATTTAGCACAAGTTCTCCCAGTACCTAAGCTCCTAGACCGCGCAATTAAACAGGCCGTCTACTGGCTCCTTTGGAAAGGGGACATTTTCAAAGTCTCCTTAGCCACCTGCACCTTAAATCCAGCCGATGGGGGACTCGGTCTGGTGGATTTTTCCGCCAAATGCGCGGCGCTCCTCCTCAAACGGACTACGGCCGTATTAGAGAAAGGTACCAGCAGTGCCACGGTCATGTTGTTCAATCACTATCGCCCACCTTCTGTAGTTGCCCCGGTCTCTGTCAGCCACATACCCTTTGCGCTGAATTACGTGCGGCGTTTTTATTTTGACAACAGTTATCTTGCGTATGGTGGCTCCAGCGGAGGCCGTGTCGGCGACATAATCCGTGCTCTGCGGGGATCACCGGCCAGGAATAAGTGGGAGTACCGCATGCCGCACACTGACTGGCGAACAGTTTGGCGCAACATCGCCACACCCGTCCTTCCTACACACGTTAGAGCGACGTGGTATAAAGTCGTCAATGGTACGATTCCTACAAATGCTAAGCTGCACTCTATTCATCTGAGTCCGTCCCCCGCCTGCGAAGAGTGTCATGACGAGGATACTATTGAACATCGCTTCGTATGCCGTCGGTTCCGTGCTGTGTGGGACACTGCTCGGGATATGGTGCGTCTCGTCAACAGGGTGTCTACAGCGCAGGTTACAGCGGCAGCTGCAATCGTACCCGAGTGTAAGGCGTTTCCGACCACCAAGCGCAACGCCACCATCTGGTTAATCGGCCATACGATTTATTGTCTATTTTTCCTCAAACTGACGGATCGTCTTGATTTTCTCACATACTTATGGGCTGAACATGGCAAGTGCCGTGTTCGAAACGACTATACTATGACTTTTGCAAATTTTTTGCATGTCGCCTTGGCGCATGCTTTTGCTCATTTACCGATGTTGACTTAATTCAATTTACACTTTCCTGCTTAAAACTATGTCGTGAAAGTAAGAGAATTCGTCTTGCGATGAATGTATCTTCAGAACCAGAAACGAAATATGTAACGTAAACGGTAGACATTTCTCCCTTGGGAATTGCCTCATATTTGGCATTATGCGAGGATTTTTTGTGTTATCTTTCTTTATTTTCTTATTGTTTCCACCTCTGCCATGTATTGGTTTGGGAACGTGATGCCGGAAGAGGCGTTGCATGAAAGTGTTCCCTTTTCTTTGTGGACTTTTCGTTGTATTTCATTCCTTTTCTTTTGGTCAGGATTCCTGGTGTGCTTTTCCTTTAGAATTGCATACTTCTTCTTTTTCTATTCTCGTTTTATTCGGAGTGATCACCGCTCCACCTTTCTCCGCGGTGTACAATCGTGTTTAATTATTTCTCCATTGCTGGATGGCGTTTTGCACTGTGTGCTGACTGTACTTTACTTTGACTCCTACGAGAAGTTTGAATATATATATCTATTTTTTTCCTTTTGTTTTTCCCGCTTCACGCTGCCTCCTAATGTTTCCATGGATTTGCGTGAAGATGCATACATTTCTGTTTTCCCTTCTCGTAAGGACTGCCTCAGAGGAAGGAGGCTTACTTTGCAATCATCTTGGTCCAACGATAGTTTTCGTTTCATTTACGTCTGGCACCAGCACTAACTACAGTTGAGAAGCTCGCCGACGAAGGCGTTATTTGGAGAGCGAAAGGACGGGCTATAAGGGGAGATGGGAGGCCCAAAAAAAAAAAAAAAAAAAAAAAAAAAAAAAAAAAAAAAAAAAAAAAAAAAAAAAGTTGCCAATTTTTACGTCTCACTTTTGTGCCGCTGCGGTGTGTTCTCGTGGCGTAGGACGCAGCTCTTGTGACGCGCGTGTTGTGTAGGTAGCGTGGCCGAGCGGTCTAAGGCGCTGGTTTCAGGCACCAGTCTCTTGAGAGGCGTGGGTTCCAACCCCACAGCTGCCAAACGTGTAATGTTTCCTGTGTCGAAGACGGCTGCGCTTATTGCCTGCAAAGAAAACAGCACAACAAGGCGTGAGCTTCTGCTTCGTGAATTGCCGTAGAACAGTGCGTGGTGCAACGACAGGATTTGGAGGCGCCTTTTGCTCTCATCATTGCTGGCGTTCGTCTCCACGAAATGCGTCCGGAGCACGCCGTTCTATAACGCGAGAGAGTGGATTTTTTACAGTTGTCGACAGTTAACCGTGAGTGGTTGCTGCGTTCGCTGGAAGAGCGCTGCCGCCGTTATCCGGTGTGGTCTAGTGGCTAGGATACCTGGCTCTCACCCAGGAGGCCCGGGTTCGATTCACGGTACCGGAAATGCGCGTTTTTGTTGCTCCTCTTTTGCGACTTGTCCCGAGTTTGATCGACTGACGCTACGCTGACGCGTGCAGAAAGCCACGTTAAGTATGATTCGTGGCAACACCTGACGGCGAGAGAGATGCGGCATCTATCCACTTGTTATCCAGCCACATACGGGTACCTGTAGTCAAGAGGCTTGGAGGACTGCAAGATATTGCCACGGAGGTGAATGCAGCTAACCACTGTAGTTAGTGTCCTGACAGCGCAGCAACGTTCATTTGCTCGTATACACGTGATGCGGACCGTGTCTGACACTGCTGTGGCGTACACCTTGGCCTAGGCTTTGCTGTGTATCGCCACTTGCATTCCAGCCAGCTGCTTTCGTGGGCGGCTTCGTGGCCGTGGCCGTGATCGTCTAGTGGTTAGGACATTGCGTTGTGGCCGCAATAACCCAGGTTCGAATCCTGGTCACGGCAATTTTGAAAGTTTTGCCTTACTGCCGTTGCAATAGCGATAGTGCACGAGTACTCGAAATGACAGTGCTCTCTTGATTTTGTCACTCGTGTTCCGCAGGCCGCAGTTTGCACTATCACTTCCTCACCAACACGTAATGTCGCCTCCCAGAGCGCAGACGTCCGCTGCTCTCTGTAGTCGAAAAGGGCAGTTGTTTTGAAGTGCGATGGATGAGCAGCCAGCCCCAGCAGAACAGGAAGCTGTGGCGTGCACTGTTTCTACAAATGCTAGGAACACTGGTGCCCATTGCAGCGCACGTAGCATGGCCGAGCGCTCTATGGCGCTGGTTTAAGGCACCAGTCTCTTCGTAGGCGTCGGTTCGAATCCCAGCGCTGCCAGGGGTTTTGCTGTAGTCGTGTTAACCTGCCGCTTTCTCTTCACGTGTAACCTCCTTGAGCTCACATATGTTTGTTACATGGAGCATTCTAGCTCCGCCTGACAGGTACAGCTATGATACTTTAGTGGTTACGGAAAGCCCAGGTTCGAAACCTGGTCACAGCACGAAAACGTCTCTCGATGCTGTCTCCTTAACTACGACAGCTACAGACAAGTGGCGTCGCTACCATACGGCGGGCACGGCATTTTCTTGTTGTGGATGGCCTAAAGAGACGCTTCCAGTGGGAGAGCAGTGGAAATACATGGCACAGCGATTGCCAAGACACTTACATTTCGGAGTGATCTTTGTACTACAAAGGAAACGTTTCGCTACCATACGGCGGGCACGGCATTTTCTTGTTGTGGATGGCCTAAAGAGACGCTTCCAGTGGGAGAGCAGTGGAAATACATGGCACAGCGATTGCCAAGACACTTACATTTCGGAGTGATCTTTGTACTACAAAGGAAACGTTTCGCCGCTCGTGCTCCAGCGGTAACGTGGCCGAGCGGTCTAAGGCGCTGGTTTTAGGCACCAGTCTCTTCGGAGGCGTGGGTTCGAATCCCACAGCTGCCAATTTTTACGTCTCACTTTTGTGCCGCTGCGGTGTGTTCTCGTGGCGTAGGACGCAGCTCTTGTGACGCGCGTGTTGTGTAGGTAGCGTGGCCGAGCGGTCTAAGGCGCTGGTTTCAGGCACCAGTCTCTTGAGAGGCGTGGGTTCCAACCCCACAGCTGCCAAACGTGTAATGTTTCCTGTGTCGAAGACGGCTGCGCTTATTGCCTGCAAAGAAAACAGCACAACAAGGCGTGAGCTTCTGCTTCGTGAATTGCCGTAGAACAGTGCGTGGTGCAACGACAGGATTTGGAGGCGCCTTTTGCTCTCATCATTGCTGGCGTTCGTCTCCACGAAATGCGTCCGGAGCACGCCGTTCTATAACGCGAGAGAGTGGATTTTTTACAGTTGTCGACAGTTAACCGTGCGTGGTTGCTGTGTTCGCTGGAAGAGCGCTGCCGCCGTTATCCGGTGTGGTCTAGTGGCTAGGATACCTGGCTCTCACCCAGGAGGCCCGGGTTCGATTCCCGGTACCGGAAATGCGCGTTTTTGTTGCTCCTCTTATGCGACTTGTCCCGACTTAGCTCGACTGACGCTACGCTGACGCGTGCAGAAAGCCACGTTAAGTATGATTCGTGGCAACACCTGACGGCGAGAGAGATGCGGCATCTATCCACTTGTTATCCAGCCACATACGGGTACCTGTAGTCAAGAGGCTTGGAGGACTGCAAGATATTGCCACGGAGGTGAATGCAGCTAACCACTGTAGTTAGTGTCCTGACAGCGCAGCAACGTTCATTTGCTCGTATACACGTGATGCGGACCGTGTCTGACACTGCTGTGGCGTACACCTTGGCCTAGGCTTTGCTGTGTATCGCCACTTGCATTCCTGCCAGCTGCTTTCGTGGGTGGCTTCGTGGCCGTGGCCGTGATCGTCTAGTGGTTAGGACATTGCGTTGTGGCCGCAATAACCCAGGTTCGAATCCTGGTCACGGCAATTTTGAAAGTTTTGCCTTACTGCCGTTGCAATAGCGATAGTGCACGAGTACTCGAAATGACAGTGCTCTCTTGATTTTGTCACTCGTGTTCCGCAGGCCGCAGTTTGCACTATCACTTCCTCACCAACACGTAATGTCGCCTCCCAGAGCGCAGACGTCCGCTGCTCTCTGTAGTCGAAAAGGGCAGTTGTTTTGAAGTGCGATGGATGAGCAGCCAGCCCCAGCAGAACAGGAAGCTGTGGCGTGCACTGTTTCTACAAATGCTAGGAACACTGGTGCCCATTGCAGCGCACGTAGCATGGCCGAGCGCTCTATGGCGCTGGTTTAAGGCACCAGTCTCTTCGTAGGCGTCGGTTCGAATCCCAGCGCTGCCAGGGGTTTTGCTGTAGTCGTGTTAACCTGCCGCTTTCTCTTCACGTGTAACCTCCTTGAGCTCACATATGTTTGTTACATGGAGCATTCTAGCTCCGCCTGACAGGTACAGCTATGATACTTTAGTGGTTACGGAAAGCCCAGGTTCGAAACCTGGTCACAGCACGAAAACGTCTCTCGATGCTGTCTCCTTAACTACGACAGCTACAGACAAGTGGCGTCGCTACCATACGGCGGGCACGGCATTTTCTTGTTGTGGATGGCCTAAAGAGACGCTTCCAGTGGGAGAGCAGTGGAAATACATGGCACAGCGATTGCCAAGACACTTACATTTCGGAGTGATCTTTGTACTACAAAGGAAACGTTTCGCCGCTCGTGCTCCAGCGGTAACGTGGCCGAGCGGTCTAAGGCGCTGGTTTTAGGCACCAGTCTCTTCGGAGGCGTGGGTTCGAATCCCACCGTTGCCAATTTTTACGTCTCACTTTTGTGCCGCTGCGGTGTGTTCTCGTGGCGTAGGACGCAGCTCTTGTGACGCGCGTGTTGTGTAGGTAGCGTGGCCGAGCGGTCTAAGGCGCTGGTTTCAGGCACCAGTCTCTTGAGAGGCGTGGGTTCCAACCCCACAGCTGCCAAACGTGTAATGTTTCCTGTGTCGAAGACGGCTGCGCTTATTGCCTGCAAAGAAAACAGCACAACAAGGCGTGAGCTTCTGCTTCGTGAATTGCCGTAGAACAGTGCGTGGTGCAACGACAGGATTTGGAGGCGCCTTTTGCTCTCATCATTGCTGGCGTTCGTCTCCACGAAATGCGTCCGGAGCACGCCGTTCTATAACGCGAGAGAGTGGATTTTTTACAGTTGTCGACAGTTAACCGTGCGTGGTTGCTGCGTTCGCTGGAAGAGCGCTGCCGCCGTTATCCGGTGTGGTCTAGTGGCTAGGA
Source organism: Schistocerca nitens (assembly GCF_023898315.1). Taxonomy (NCBI): domain Eukaryota; kingdom Metazoa; phylum Arthropoda; class Insecta; order Orthoptera; family Acrididae; genus Schistocerca; species Schistocerca nitens. The sequence goes on from NC_064614.1 coordinate 792,655,317, forward strand.
TACCTGGCTCTCACCCAGGAGGCCCGGGTTCGATTCACGGTACCGGAAATGCGCGTTTTTGTTGCTCCTCTTTTGCGACTTGTCCCGAGTTTGATCGACTGACGCTACGCTGACGCGTGCAGAAAGCCACGTTAAGTATGATTCGTGGCAACACCTGACGGCGAGAGAGATGCGGCATCTATCCACTTGTTATCCAGCCACATACGGGTACCTGTAGTCAAGAGGCTTGGAGGACTGCAAGATATTGCCACGGAGGTGAATGCAGCTAACCACTGTAGTTAGTGTCCTGACAGCGCAGCAACGTTCATTTGCTCGTATACACGTGATGCGGACCGTGTCTGACACTGCTGTGGCGTACACCTTGGCCTAGGCTTTGCTGTGTATCGCCACTTGCATTCCAGCCAGCTGCTTTCGTGGGCGGCTTCGTGGCCGTGGCCGTGATCGTCTAGTGGTTAGGACATTGCGTTGTGGCCGCAATAACCCAGGTTCGAATCCTGGTCACGGCAATTTTGAAAGTTTTGCCTTACTGCCGTTGCAATAGCGATAGTGCACGAGTACTCGAAATGACAGTGCTCTCTTGATTTTGTCACTCGTGTTCCGCAGGCCGCAGTTTGCACTATCACTTCCTCACCAACACGTAATGTCGCCTCCCAGAGCGCAGACGTCCGCTGCTCTCTGTAGTCGAAAAGGGCAGTTGTTTTGAAGTGCGATGGATGAGCAGCCAGCCCCAGCAGAACAGGAAGCTGTGGCGTGCACTGTTTCTACAAATGCTAGGAACACTGGTGCCCATTGCAGCGCACGTAGCATGGCCGAGCGCTCTATGGCGCTGGTTTAAGGCACCAGTCTCTTCGTAGGCGTCGGTTCGAATCCCAGCGCTGCCAGGGGTTTTGCTGTAGTCGTGTTAACCTGCCGCTTTCTCTTCACGTGTAACCTCCTTGAGCTCACATATGTTTGTTACATGGAGCATTCTAGCTCCGCCTGACAGGTACAGCTATGATACTTTAGTGGTTACGGAAAGCCCAGGTTCGAAACCTGGTCACAGCACGAAAACGTCTCTCGATGCTGTCTCCTTAACTACGACAGCTACAGACAAGTGGCGTCGCTACCATACGGCGGGCACGGCATTTTCTTGTTGTGGATGGCCTAAAGAGACGCTTCCAGTGGGAGAGCAGTGGAAATACATGGCACAGCGATTGCCAAGACACTTACATTTCGGAGTGATCTTTGTACTACAAAGGAAACGTTTCGCTACCATACGGCGGGCACGGCATTTTCTTGTTGTGGATGGCCTAAAGAGACGCTTCCAGTGGGAGAGCAGTGGAAATACATGGCACAGCGATTGCCAAGACACTTACATTTCGGAGTGATCTTTGTACTACAAAGGAAACGTTTCGCCGCTCGTGCTCCAGCGGTAACGTGGCCGAGCGGTCTAAGGCGCTGGTTTTAGGCACCAGTCTCTTCGGAGGCGTGGGTTCGAATCCCACAGCTGCCAATTTTTACGTCTCACTTTTGTGCCGCTGCGGTGTGTTCTCGTGGCGTAGGACGCAGCTCTTGTGACGCGCGTGTTGTGTAGGTAGCGTGGCCGAGCGGTCTAAGGCGCTGGTTTCAGGCACCAGTCTCTTGAGAGGCGTGGGTTCCAACCCCACAGCTGCCAAACGTGTAATGTTTCCTGTGTCGAAGACGGCTGCGCTTATTGCCTGCAAAGAAAACAGCACAACAAGGCGTGAGCTTCTGCTTCGTGAATTGCCGTAGAACAGTGCGTGGTGCAACGACAGGATTTGGAGGCGCCTTTTGCTCTCATCATTGCTGGCGTTCGTCTCCACGAAATGCGTCCGGAGCACGCCGTTCTATAACGCGAGAGAGTGGATTTTTTACAGTTGTCGACAGTTAACCGTGCGTGGTTGCTGTGTTCGCTGGAAGAGCGCTGCCGCCGTTATCCGGTGTGGTCTAGTGGCTAGGATACCTGGCTCTCACCCAGGAGGCCCGGGTTCGATTCCCGGTACCGGAAATGCGCGTTTTTGTTGCTCCTCTTATGCGACTTGTCCCGACTTAGCTCGACTGACGCTACGCTGACGCGTGCAGAAAGCCACGTTAAGTATGATTCGTGGCAACACCTGACGGCGAGAGAGATGCGGCATCTATCCACTTGTTATCCAGCCACATACGGGTACCTGTAGTCAAGAGGCTTGGAGGACTGCAAGATATTGCCACGGAGGTGAATGCAGCTAACCACTGTAGTTAGTGTCCTGACAGCGCAGCAACGTTCATTTGCTCGTATACACGTGATGCGGACCGTGTCTGACACTGCTGTGGCGTACACCTTGGCCTAGGCTTTGCTGTGTATCGCCACTTGCATTCCAGCCAGCTGCTTTCGTGGGCGGCTTCGTGGCCGTGGCCGTGATCGTCTAGTGGTTAGGACATTGCGTTGTGGCCGCAATAACCCAGGTTCGAATCCTGGTCACGGCAATTTTGAAAGTTTTGCCTTACTGCCGTTGCAATAGCGATAGTGCACGAGTACTCGAAATGACAGTGCTCTCTTGATTTTGTCACTCGTGTTCCGCAGGCCGCAGTTTGCACTATCACTTCCTCACCAACACGTAATGTCGCCTCCCAGAGCGCAGACGTCCGCTGCTCTCTGTAGTCGAAAAGGGCAGTTGTTTTGAAGTGCGATGGATGAGCAGCCAGCCCCAGCAGAACAGGAAGCTGTGGCGTGCACTGTTTCTACAAATGCTAGGAACACTGGTGCCCATTGCAGCGCACGTAGCATGGCCGAGCGCTCTATGGCGCTGGTTTAAGGCACCAGTCTCTTCGTAGGCGTCGGTTCGAATCCCAGCGCTGCCAGGGGTTTTGCTGTAGTCGTGTTAACCTGCCGCTTTCTCTTCACGTGTAACCTCCTTGAGCTCACATATGTTTGTTACATGGAGCATTCTAGCTCCGCCTGACAGGTACAGCTATGATACTTTAGTGGTTACGGAAAGCCCAGGTTCGAAACCTGGTCACAGCACGAAAACGTCTCTCGATGCTGTCTCCTTAACTACGACAGCTACAGACAAGTGGCGTCGCTACCATACGGCGGGCACGGCATTTTCTTGTTGTGGATGGCCTAAAGAGACGCTTCCAGTGGGAGAGCAGTGGAAATACATGGCACAGCGATTGCCAAGACACTTACATTTCGGAGTGATCTTTGTACTACAAAGGAAACGTTTCGCTACCATACGGCGGGCACGGCATTTTCTTGTTGTGGATGGCCTAAAGAGACGCTTCCAGTGGGAGAGCAGTGGAAATACATGGCACAGCGATTGCCAAGACACTTACATTTCGGAGTGATCTTTGTACTACAAAGGAAACGTTTCGCCGCTCGTGCTCCAGCGGTAACGTGGCCGAGCGGTCTAAGGCGCTGGTTTTAGGCACCAGTCTCTTCGGAGGCGTGGGTTCGAATCCCACAGCTGCCAATTTTTACGTCTCACTTTTGTGCCGCTGCGGTGTGTTCTCGTGGCGTAGGACGCAGCTCTTGTGACGCGCGTGTTGTGTAGGTAGCGTGGCCGAGCGGTCTAAGGCGCTGGTTTCAGGCACCAGTCTCTTGAGAGGCGTGGGTTCCAACCCCACAGCTGCCAAACGTGTAATGTTTCCTGTGTCGAAGACGGCTGCGCTTATTGCCTGCAAAGAAAACAGCACAACAAGGCGTGAGCTTCTGCTTCGTGAATTGCCGTAGAACAGTGCGTGGTGCAACGACAGGATTTGGAGGCGCCTTTTGCTCTCATCATTGCTGGCGTTCGTCTCCACGAAATGCGTCCGGAGCACGCCGTTCTATAACGCGAGAGAGTGGATTTTTTACAGTTGTCGACAGTTAACCGTGCGTGGTTGCTGTGTTCGCTGGAAGAGCGCTGCCGCCGTTATCCGGTGTGGTCTAGTGGCTAGGATACCTGGCTCTCACCCAGGAGGCCCGGGTTCGATTCCCGGTACCGGAAATGCGCGTTTTTGTTGCTCCTCTTATGCGACTTGTCCCGACTTAGCTCGACTGACGCTACGCTGACGCGTGCAGAAAGCCACGTTAAGTATGATTCGTGGCAACACCTGACGGCGAGAGAGATGCGGCATCTATCCACTTGTTATCCAGCCACATACGGGTACCTGTAGTCAAGAGGCTTGGAGGACTGCAAGATATTGCCACGGAGGTGAATGCAGCTAACCACTGTAGTTAGTGTCCTGACAGCGCAGCAACGTTCATTTGCTCGTATACACGTGATGCGGACCGTGTCTGACACTGCTGTGGCGTACACCTTGGCCTAGGCTTTGCTGTGTATCGCCACTTGCATTCCTGCCAGCTGCTTTCGTGGGTGGCTTCGTGGCCGTGGCCGTGATCGTCTAGTGGTTAGGACATTGCGTTGTGGCCGCAATAACCCAGGTTCGAATCCTGGTCACGGCAATTTTGAAAGTTTTGCCTTACTGCCGTTGCAATAGCGATAGTGCACGAGTACTCGAAATGACAGTGCTCTCTTGATTTTGTCACTCGTGTTCCGCAGGCCGCAGTTTGCACTATCACTTCCTCACCAACACGTAATGTCGCCTCCCAGAGCGCAGACGTCCGCTGCTCTCTGTAGTCGAAAAGGGCAGTTGTTTTGAAGTGCGATGGATGAGCAGCCAGCCCCAGCAGAACAGGAAGCTGTGGCGTGCACTGTTTCTACAAATGCTAGGAACACTGGTGCCCATTGCAGCGCACGTAGCATGGCCGAGCGCTCTATGGCGCTGGTTTAAGGCACCAGTCTCTTCGTAGGCGTCGGTTCGAATCCCAGCGCTGCCAGGGGTTTTGCTGTAGTCGTGTTAACCTGCCGCTTTCTCTTCACGTGTAACCTCCTTGAGCTCACATATGTTTGTTACATGGAGCATTCTAGCTCCGCCTGACAGGTACAGCTATGATACTTTAGTGGTTACGGAAAGCCCAGGTTCGAAACCTGGTCACAGCACGAAAACGTCTCTCGATGCTGTCTCCTTAACTACGACAGCTACAGACAAGTGGCGTCGCTACCATACGGCGGGCACGGCATTTTCTTGTTGTGGATGGCCTAAAGAGACGCTTCCAGTGGGAGAGCAGTGGAAATACATGGCACAGCGATTGCCAAGACACTTACATTTCGGAGTGATCTTTGTACTACAAAGGAAACGTTTCGCCGCTCGTGCTCCAGCGGTAACGTGGCCGAGCGGTCTAAGGCGCTGGTTTTAGGCACCAGTCTCTTCGGAGGCGTGGGTTCGAATCCCACCGTTGCCAATTTTTACGTCTCACTTTTGTGCCGCTGCGGTGTGTTCTCGTGGCGTAGGACGCAGCTCTTGTGACGCGCGTGTTGTGTAGGTAGCGTGGCCGAGCGGTCTAAGGCGCTGGTTTCAGGCACCAGTCTCTTGAGAGGCGTGGGTTCCAACCCCACAGCTGCCAAACGTGTAATGTTTCCTGTGTCGAAGACGGCTGCGCTTATTGCCTGCAAAGAAAACAGCACAACAAGGCGTGAGCTTCTGCTTCGTGAATTGCCGTAGAACAGTGCGTGGTGCAACGACAGGATTTGGAGGCGCCTTTTGCTCTCATCATTGCTGGCGTTCGTCTCCACGAAATGCGTCCGGAGCACGCCGTTCTATAACGCGAGAGAGTGGATTTTTTACAGTTGTCGACAGTTAACCGTGCGTGGTTGCTGTGTTCGCTGGAAGAGCGCTGCCGCCGTTATCCGGTGTGGTCTAGTGGCTAGGATACCTGGCTCTCACCCAGGAGGCCCGGGTTCGATTCCCGGTACCGGAAATGCGCGTTTTTGTTGCTCCTCTTATGCGACTTGTCCCGACTTAGCTCGACTGACGCTACGCTGACGCGTGCAGAAAGCCACGTTAAGTATGATTCGTGGCAACACCTGACGGCGAGAGAGATGCGGCATCTATCCACTTGTTATCCAGCCACATACGGGTACCTGTAGTCAAGAGGCTTGGAGGACTGCAAGATATTGCCACGGAGGTGAATGCAGCTAACCACTGTAGTTAGTGTCCTGACAGCGCAGCAACGTTCATTTGCTCGTATACACGTGATGCGGACCGTGTCTGACACTGCTGTGGCGTACACCTTGGCCTAGGCTTTGCTGTGTATCGCCACTTGCATTCCTGCCAGCTGCTTTCGTGGGTGGCTTCGTGGCCGTGGCCGTGATCGTCTAGTGGTTAGGACATTGCGTTGTGGCCGCAATAACCCAGGTTCGAATCCTGGTCACGGCAATTTTGAAAGTTTTGCCTTACTGCCGTTGCAATAGCGATAGTGCACGAGTACTCGAAATGACAGTGCTCTCTTGATTTTGTCACTCGTGTTCCGCAGGCCGCAGTTTGCACTATCACTTCCTCACCAACACGTAATGTCGCCTCCCAGAGCGCAGACGTCCGCTGCTCTCTGTAGTCGAAAAGGGCAGTTGTTTTGAAGTGCGATGGATGAGCAGCCAGCCCCAGCAGAACAGGAAGCTGTGGCGTGCACTGTTTCTACAAATGCTAGGAACACTGGTGCCCATTGCAGCGCACGTAGCATGGCCGAGCGCTCTATGGCGCTGGTTTAAGGCACCAGTCTCTTCGTAGGCGTCGGTTCGAATCCCAGCGCTGCCAGGGGTTTTGCTGTAGTCGTGTTAACCTGCCGCTTTCTCTTCACGTGTAACCTCCTTGAGCTCACATATGTTTGTTACATGGAGCATTCTAGCTCCGCCTGACAGGTACAGCTATGATACTTTAGTGGTTACGGAAAGCCCAGGTTCGAAACCTGGTCACAGCACGAAAACGTCTCTCGATGCTGTCTCCTTAACTACGACAGCTACAGACAAGTGGCGTCGCTACCATACGGCGGGCACGGCATTTTCTTGTTGTGGATGGCCTAAAGAGACGCTTCCAGTGGGAGAGCAGTGGAAATACATGGCACAGCGATTGCCAAGACACTTACATTTCGGAGTGATCTTTGTACTACAAAGGAAACGTTTCGCTACCATACGGCGGGCACGGCATTTTCTTGTTGTGGATGGCCTAAAGAGACGCTTCCAGTGGGAGAGCAGTGGAAATACATGGCACAGCGATTGCCAAGACACTTACATTTCGGAGTGATCTTTGTACTACAAAGGAAACGTTTCGCCGCTCGTGCTCCAGCGGTAACGTGGCCGAGCGGTCTAAGGCGCTGGTTTTAGGCACCAGTCTCTTCGGAGGCGTGGGTTCGAATCCCACAGCTGCCAATTTTTACGTCTCACTTTTGTGCCGCTGCGGTGTGTTCTCGTGGCGTAGGACGCAGCTCTTGTGACGCGCGTGTTGTGTAGGTAGCGTGGCCGAGCGGTCTAAGGCGCTGGTTTCAGGCACCAGTCTCTTGAGAGGCGTGGGTTCCAACCCCACAGCTGCCAAACGTGTAATGTTTCCTGTGTCGAAGACGGCTGCGCTTATTGCCTGCAAAGAAAACAGCACAACAAGGCGTGAGCTTCTGCTTCGTGAATTGCCGTAGAACAGTGCGTGGTGCAACGACAGGATTTGGAGGCGCCTTTTGCTCTCATCATTGCTGGCGTTCGTCTCCACGAAATGCGTCCGGAGCACGCCGTTCTATAACGCGAGAGAGTGGATTTTTTACAGTTGTCGACAGTTAACCGTGCGTGGTTGCTGTGTTCGCTGGAAGAGCGCTGCCGCCGTTATCCGGTGTGGTCTAGTGGCTAGGATACCTGGCTCTCACCCAGGAGGCCCGGGTTCGATTCCCGGTACCGGAAATGCGCGTTTTTGTTGCTCCTCTTATGCGACTTGTCCCGACTTAGCTCGACTGACGCTACGCTGACGCGTGCAGAAAGCCACGTTAAGTATGATTCGTGGCAACACCTGACGGCGAGAGAGATGCGGCATCTATCCACTTGTTATCCAGCCACATACGGGTACCTGTAGTCAAGAGGCTTGGAGGACTGCAAGATATTGCCACGGAGGTGAATGCAGCTAACCACTGTAGTTAGTGTCCTGACAGCGCAGCAACGTTCATTTGCTCGTATACACGTGATGCGGACCGTGTCTGACACTGCTGTGGCGTACACCTTGGCCTAGGCTTTGCTGTGTATCGCCACTTGCATTCCTGCCAGCTGCTTTCGTGGGTGGCTTCGTGGCCGTGGCCGTGATCGTCTAGTGGTTAGGACATTGCGTTGTGGCCGCAATAACCCAGGTTCGAATCCTGGTCACGGCAATTTTGAAAGTTTTGCCTTACTGCCGTTGCAATAGCGATAGTGCACGAGTACTCGAAATGACAGTGCTCTCTTGATTTTGTCACTCGTGTTCCGCAGGCCGCAGTTTGCACTATCACTTCCTCACCAACACGTAATGTCGCCTCCCAGAGCGCAGACGTCCGCTGCTCTCTGTAGTCGAAAAGGGCAGTTGTTTTGAAGTGCGATGGATGAGCAGCCAGCCCCAGCAGAACAGGAAGCTGTGGCGTGCACTGTTTCTACAAATGCTAGGAACACTGGTGCCCATTGCAGCGCACGTAGCATGGCCGAGCGCTCTATGGCGCTGGTTTAAGGCACCAGTCTCTTCGTAGGCGTCGGTTCGAATCCCAGCGCTGCCAGGGGTTTTGCTGTAGTCGTGTTAACCTGCCGCTTTCTCTTCACGTGTAACCTCCTTGAGCTCACATATGTTTGTTACATGGAGCATTCTAGCTCCGCCTGACAGGTACAGCTATGATACTTTAGTGGTTACGGAAAGCCCAGGTTCGAAACCTGGTCACAGCACGAAAACGTCTCTCGATGCTGTCTCCTTAACTACGACAGCTACAGACAAGTGGCGTCGCTACCATACGGCGGGCACGGCATTTTCTTGTTGTGGATGGCCTAAAGAGACGCTTCCAGTGGGAGAGCAGTGGAAATACATGGCACAGCGATTGCCAAGACACTTACATTTCGGAGTGATCTTTGTACTACAAAGGAAACGTTTCGCTACCATACGGCGGGCACGGCATTTTCTTGTTGTGGATGGCCTAAAGAGACGCTTCCAGTGGGAGAGCAGTGGAAATACATGGCACAGCGATTGCCAAGACACTTACATTTCGGAGTGATCTTTGTACTACAAAGGAAACGTTTCGCCGCTCGTGCTCCAGCGGTAACGTGGCCGAGCGGTCTAAGGCGCTGGTTTTAGGCACCAGTCTCTTCGGAGGCGTGGGTTCGAATCCCACAGCTGCCAATTTTTACGTCTCACTTTTGTGCCGCTGCGGTGTGTTCTCGTGGCGTAGGACGCAGCTCTTGTGACGCGCGTGTTGTGTAGGTAGCGTGGCCGAGCGGTCTAAGGCGCTGGTTTCAGGCACCAGTCTCTTGAGAGGCGTGGGTTCCAACCCCACAGCTGCCAAACGTGTAATGTTTCCTGTGTCGAAGACGGCTGCGCTTATTGCCTGCAAAGAAAACAGCACAACAAGGCGTGAGCTTCTGCTTCGTGAATTGCCGTAGAACAGTGCGTGGTGCAACGACAGGATTTGGAGGCGCCTTTTGCTCTCATCATTGCTGGCGTTCGTCTCCACGAAATGCGTCCGGAGCACGCCGTTCTATAACGCGAGAGAGTGGATTTTTTACAGTTGTCGACAGTTAACCGTGCGTGGTTGCTGTGTTCGCTGGAAGAGCGCTGCCGCCGTTATCCGGTGTGGTCTAGTGGCTAGGATACCTGGCTCTCACCCAGGAGGCCCGGGTTCGATTCCCGGTACCGGAAATGCGCGTTTTTGTTGCTCCTCTTATGCGACTTGTCCCGACTTAGCTCGACTGACGCTACGCTGACGCGTGCAGAAAGCCACGTTAAGTATGATTCGTGGCAACACCTGACGGCGAGAGAGATGCGGCATCTATCCACTTGTTATCCAGCCACATACGGGTACCTGTAGTCAAGAGGCTTGGAGGACTGCAAGATATTGCCACGGAGGTGAATGCAGCTAACCACTGTAGTTAGTGTCCTGACAGCGCAGCAACGTTCATTTGCTCGTATACACGTGATGCGGACCGTGTCTGACACTGCTGTGGCGTACACCTTGGCCTAGGCTTTGCTGTGTATCGCCACTTGCATTCCTGCCAGCTGCTTTCGTGGGTGGCTTCGTGGCCGTGGCCGTGATCGTCTAGTGGTTAGGACATTGCGTTGTGGCCGCAATAACCCAGGTTCGAATCCTGGTCACGGCAATTTTGAAAGTTTTGCCTTACTGCCGTTGCAATAGCGATAGTGCACGAGTACTCGAAATGACAGTGCTCTCTTGATTTTGTCACTCGTGTTCCGCAGGCCGCAGTTTGCACTATCACTTCCTCACCAACACGTAATGTCGCCTCCCAGAGCGCAGACGTCCGCTGCTCTCTGTAGTCGAAAAGGGCAGTTGTTTTGAAGTGCGATGGATGAGCAGCCAGCCCCAGCAGAACAGGAAGCTGTGGCGTGCACTGTTTCTACAAATGCTAGGAACACTGGTGCCCATTGCAGCGCACGTAGCATGGCCGAGCGCTCTATGGCGCTGGTTTAAGGCACCAGTCTCTTCGTAGGCGTCGGTTCGAATCCCAGCGCTGCCAGGGGTTTTGCTGTAGTCGTGTTAACCTGCCGCTTTCTCTTCACGTGTAACCTCCTTGAGCTCACATATGTTTGTTACATGGAGCATTCTAGCTCCGCCTGACAGGTACAGCTATGATACTTTAGTGGTTACGGAAAGCCCAGGTTCGAAACCTGGTCACAGCACGAAAACGTCTCTCGATGCTGTCTCCTTAACTACGACAGCTACAGACAAGTGGCGTCGCTACCATACGGCGGGCACGGCATTTTCTTGTTGTGGATGGCCTAAAGAGACGCTTCCAGTGGGAGAGCAGTGGAAATACATGGCACAGCGATTGCCAAGACACTTACATTTCGGAGTGATCTTTGTACTACAAAGGAAACGTTTCGCTACCATACGGCGGGCACGGCATTTTCTTGTTGTGGATGGCCTAAAGAGACGCTTCCAGTGGGAGAGCAGTGGAAATACATGGCACAGCGATTGCCAAGACACTTACATTTCGGAGTGATCTTTGTACTACAAAGGAAACGTTTCGCCGCTCGTGCTCCAGCGGTAACGTGGCCGAGCGGTCTAAGGCGCTGGTTTTAGGCACCAGTCTCTTCGGAGGCGTGGGTTCGAATCCCACAGCTGCCAATTTTTACGTCTCACTTTTGTGCCGCTGCGGTGTGTTCTCGTGGCGTAGGACGCAGCTCTTGTGACGCGCGTGTTGTGTAGGTAGCGTGGCCGAGCGGTCTAAGGCGCTGGTTTCAGGCACCAGTCTCTTGAGAGGCGTGGGTTCCAACCCCACAGCTGCCAAACGTGTAATGTTTCCTGTGTCGAAGACGGCTGCGCTTATTGCCTGCAAAGAAAACAGCACAACAAGGCGTGAGCTTCTGCTTCGTGAATTGCCGTAGAACAGTGCGTGGTGCAACGACAGGATTTGGAGGCGCCTTTTGCTCTCATCATTGCTGGCGTTCGTCTCCACGAAATGCGTCCGGAGCACGCCGTTCTATAACGCGAGAGAGTGGATTTTTTACAGTTGTCGACAGTTAACCGTGCGTGGTTGCTGTGTTCGCTGGAAGAGCGCTGCCGCCGTTATCCGGTGTGGTCTAGTGGCTAGGATACCTGGCTCTCACCCAGGAGGCCCGGGTTCGATTCCCGGTACCGGAAATGCGCGTTTTTGTTGCTCCTCTTATGCGACTTGTCCCGACTTAGCTCGACTGACGCTACGCTGACGCGTGCAGAAAGCCACGTTAAGTATGATTCGTGGCAACACCTGACGGCGAGAGAGATGCGGCATCTATCCACTTGTTATCCAGCCACATACGGGTACCTGTAGTCAAGAGGCTTGGAGGACTGCAAGATATTGCCACGGAGGTGAATGCAGCTAACCACTGTAGTTAGTGTCCTGACAGCGCAGCAACGTTCATTTGCTCGTATACACGTGATGCGGACCGTGTCTGACACTGCTGTGGCGTACACCTTGGCCTAGGCTTTGCTGTGTATCGCCACTTGCATTCCTGCCAGCTGCTTTCGTGGGTGGCTTCGTGGCCGTGGCCGTGATCGTCTAGTGGTTAGGACATTGCGTTGTGGCCGCAATAACCCAGGTTCGAATCCTGGTCACGGCAATTTTGAAAGTTTTGCCTTACTGCCGTTGCAATAGCGATAGTGCACGAGTACTCGAAATGACAGTGCTCTCTTGATTTTGTCACTCGTGTTCCGCAGGCCGCAGTTTGCACTATCACTTCCTCACCAACACGTAATGTCGCCTCCCAGAGCGCAGACGTCCGCTGCTCTCTGTAGTCGAAAAGGGCAGTTGTTTTGAAGTGCGATGGATGAGCAGCCAGCCCCAGCAGAACAGGAAGCTGTGGCGTGCACTGTTTCTACAAATGCTAGGAACACTGGTGCCCATTGCAGCGCACGTAGCATGGCCGAGCGCTCTATGGCGCTGGTTTAAGGCACCAGTCTCTTCGTAGGCGTCGGTTCGAATCCCAGCGCTGCCAGGGGTTTTGCTGTAGTCGTGTTAACCTGCCGCTTTCTCTTCACGTGTAACCTCCTTGAGCTCACATATGTTTGTTACATGGAGCATTCTAGCTCCGCCTGACAGGTACAGCTATGATACTTTAGTGGTTACGGAAAGCCCAGGTTCGAAACCTGGTCACAGCACGAAAACGTCTCTCGATGCTGTCTCCTTAACTACGACAGCTACAGACAAGTGGCGTCGCTACCATACGGCGGGCACGGCATTTTCTTGTTGTGGATGGCCTAAAGAGACGCTTCCAGTGGGAGAGCAGTGGAAATACATGGCACAGCGATTGCCAAGACACTTACATTTCGGAGTGATCTTTGTACTACAAAGGAAACGTTTCGCTACCATACGGCGGGCACGGCATTTTCTTGTTGTGGATGGCCTAAAGAGACGCTTCCAGTGGGAGAGCAGTGGAAATACATGGCACAGCGATTGCCAAGACACTTACATTTCGGAGTGATCTTTGTACTACAAAGGAAACGTTTCGCCGCTCGTGCTCCAGCGGTAACGTGGCCGAGCGGTCTAAGGCGCTGGTTTTAGGCACCAGTCTCTTCGGAGGCGTGGGTTCGAATCCCACAGCTGCCAATTTTTACGTCTCACTTTTGTGCCGCTGCGGTGTGTTCTCGTGGCGTAGGACGCAGCTCTTGTGACGCGCGTGTTGTGTAGGTAGCGTGGCCGAGCGGTCTAAGGCGCTGGTTTCAGGCACCAGTCTCTTGAGAGGCGTGGGTTCCAACCCCACAGCTGCCAAACGTGTAATGTTTCCTGTGTCGAAGACGGCTGCGCTTATTGCCTGCAAAGAAAACAGCACAACAAGGCGTGAGCTTCTGCTTCGTGAATTGCCGTAGAACAGTGCGTGGTGCAACGACAGGATTTGGAGGCGCCTTTTGCTCTCATCATTGCTGGCGTTCGTCTCCACGAAATGCGTCCGGAGCACGCCGTTCTATAACGCGAGAGAGTGGATTTTTTACAGTTGTCGACAGTTAACCGTGCGTGGTTGCTGTGTTCGCTGGAAGAGCGCTGCCGCCGTTATCCGGTGTGGTCTAGTGGCTAGGATACCTGGCTCTCACCCAGGAGGCCCGGGTTCGATTCCCGGTACCGGAAATGCGCGTTTTTGTTGCTCCTCTTATGCGACTTGTCCCGACTTAGCTCGACTGACGCTACGCTGACGCGTGCAGAAAGCCACGTTAAGTATGATTCGTGGCAACACCTGACGGCGAGAGAGATGCGGCATCTATCCACTTGTTATCCAGCCACATACGGGTACCTGTAGTCAAGAGGCTTGGAGGACTGCAAGATATTGCCACGGAGGTGAATGCAGCTAACCACTGTAGTTAGTGTCCTGACAGCGCAGCAACGTTCATTTGCTCGTATACACGTGATGCGGACCGTGTCTGACACTGCTGTGGCGTACACCTTGGCCTAGGCTTTGCTGTGTATCGCCACTTGCATTCCTGCCAGCTGCTTTCGTGGGTGGCTTCGTGGCCGTGGCCGTGATCGTCTAGTGGTTAGGACATTGCGTTGTGGCCGCAATAACCCAGGTTCGAATCCTGGTCACGGCAATTTTGAAAGTTTTGCCTTACTGCCGTTGCAATAGCGATAGTGCACGAGTACTCGAAATGACAGTGCTCTCTTGATTTTGTCACTCGTGTTCCGCAGGCCGCAGTTTGCACTATCACTTCCTCACCAACACGTAATGTCGCCTCCCAGAGCGCAGACGTCCGCTGCTCTCTGTAGTCGAAAAGGGCAGTTGTTTTGAAGTGCGATGGATGAGCAGCCAGCCCCAGCAGAACAGGAAGCTGTGGCGTGCACTGTTTCTACAAATGCTAGGAACACTGGTGCCCATTGCAGCGCACGTAGCATGGCCGAGCGCTCTATGGCGCTGGTTTAAGGCACCAGTCTCTTCGTAGGCGTCGGTTCGAATCCCAGCGCTGCCAGGGGTTTTGCTGTAGTCGTGTTAACCTGCCGCTTTCTCTTCACGTGTAACCTCCTTGAGCTCACATATGTTTGTTACATGGAGCATTCTAGCTCCGCCTGACAGGTACAGCTATGATACTTTAGTGGTTACGGAAAGCCCAGGTTCGAAACCTGGTCACAGCACGAAAACGTCTCTCGATGCTGTCTCCTTAACTACGACAGCTACAGACAAGTGGCGTCGCTACCATACGGCGGGCACGGCATTTTCTTGTTGTGGATGGCCTAAAGAGACGCTTCCAGTGGGAGAGCAGTGGAAATACATGGCACAGCGATTGCCAAGACACTTACATTTCGGAGTGATCTTTGTACTACAAAGGAAACGTTTCGCTACCATACGGCGGGCACGGCATTTTCTTGTTGTGGATGGCCTAAAGAGACGCTTCCAGTGGGAGAGCAGTGGAAATACATGGCACAGCGATTGCCAAGACACTTACATTTCGGAGTGATCTTTGTACTACAAAGGAAACGTTTCGCCGCTCGTGCTCCAGCGGTAACGTGGCCGAGCGGTCTAAGGCGCTGGTTTTAGGCACCAGTCTCTTCGGAGGCGTGGGTTCGAATCCCACAGCTGCCAATTTTTACGTCTCACTTTTGTGCCGCTGCGGTGTGTTCTCGTGGCGTAGGACGCAGCTCTTGTGACGCGCGTGTTGTGTAGGTAGCGTGGCCGAGCGGTCTAAGGCGCTGGTTTCAGGCACCAGTCTCTTGAGAGGCGTGGGTTCCAACCCCACAGCTGCCAAACGTGTAATGTTTCCTGTGTCGAAGACGGCTGCGCTTATTGCCTGCAAAGAAAACAGCACAACAAGGCGTGAGCTTCTGCTTCGTGAATTGCCGTAGAACAGTGCGTGGTGCAACGACAGGATTTGGAGGCGCCTTTTGCTCTCATCATTGCTGGCGTTCGTCTCCACGAAATGCGTCCGGAGCACGCCGTTCTATAACGCGAGAGAGTGGATTTTTTACAGTTGTCGACAGTTAACCGTGCGTGGTTGCTGTGTTCGCTGGAAGAGCGCTGCCGCCGTTATCCGGTGTGGTCTAGTGGCTAGGATACCTGGCTCTCACCCAGGAGGCCCGGGTTCGATTCCCGGTACCGGAAATGCGCGTTTTTGTTGCTCCTCTTATGCGACTTGTCCCGACTTAGCTCGACTGACGCTACGCTGACGCGTGCAGAAAGCCACGTTAAGTATGATTCGTGGCAACACCTGACGGCGAGAGAGATGCGGCATCTATCCACTTGTTATCCAGCCACATACGGGTACCTGTAGTCAAGAGGCTTGGAGGACTGCAAGATATTGCCACGGAGGTGAATGCAGCTAACCACTGTAGTTAGTGTCCTGACAGCGCAGCAACGTTCATTTGCTCGTATACACGTGATGCGGACCGTGTCTGACACTGCTGTGGCGTACACCTTGGCCTAGGCTTTGCTGTGTATCGCCACTTGCATTCCTGCCAGCTGCTTTCGTGGGTGGCTTCGTGGCCGTGGCCGTGATCGTCTAGTGGTTAGGACATTGCGTTGTGGCCGCAATAACCCAGGTTCGAATCCTGGTCACGGCAATTTTGAAAGTTTTGCCTTACTGCCGTTGCAATAGCGATAGTGCACGAGTACTCGAAATGACAGTGCTCTCTTGATTTTGTCACTCGTGTTCCGCAGGCCGCAGTTTGCACTATCACTTCCTCACCAACACGTAATGTCGCCTCCCAGAGCGCAGACGTCCGCTGCTCTCTGTAGTCGAAAAGGGCAGTTGTTTTGAAGTGCGATGGATGAGCAGCCAGCCCCAGCAGAACAGGAAGCTGTGGCGTGCACTGTTTCTACAAATGCTAGGAACACTGGTGCCCATTGCAGCGCACGTAGCATGGCCGAGCGCTCTATGGCGCTGGTTTAAGGCACCAGTCTCTTCGTAGGCGTCGGTTCGAATCCCAGCGCTGCCAGGGGTTTTGCTGTAGTCGTGTTAACCTGCCGCTTTCTCTTCACGTGTAACCTCCTTGAGCTCACATATGTTTGTTACATGGAGCATTCTAGCTCCGCCTGACAGGTACAGCTATGATACTTTAGTGGTTACGGAAAGCCCAGGTTCGAAACCTGGTCACAGCACGAAAACGTCTCTCGATGCTGTCTCCTTAACTACGACAGCTACAGACAAGTGGCGTCGCTACCATACGGCGGGCACGGCATTTTCTTGTTGTGGATGGCCTAAAGAGACGCTTCCAGTGGGAGAGCAGTGGAAATACATGGCACAGCGATTGCCAAGACACTTACATTTCGGAGTGATCTTTGTACTACAAAGGAAACGTTTCGCTACCATACGGCGGGCACGGCATTTTCTTGTTGTGGATGGCCTAAAGAGACGCTTCCAGTGGGAGAGCAGTGGAAATACATGGCACAGCGATTGCCAAGACACTTACATTTCGGAGTGATCTTTGTACTACAAAGGAAACGTTTCGCCGCTCGTGCTCCAGCGGTAACGTGGCCGAGCGGTCTAAGGCGCTGGTTTTAGGCACCAGTCTCTTCGGAGGCGTGGGTTCGAATCCCACAGCTGCCAATTTTTACGTCTCACTTTTGTGCCGCTGCGGTGTGTTCTCGTGGCGTAGGACGCAGCTCTTGTGACGCGCGTGTTGTGTAGGTAGCGTGGCCGAGCGGTCTAAGGCGCTGGTTTCAGGCACCAGTCTCTTGAGAGGCGTGGGTTCCAACCCCACAGCTGCCAAACGTGTAATGTTTCCTGTGTCGAAGACGGCTGCGCTTATTGCCTGCAAAGAAAACAGCACAACAAGGCGTGAGCTTCTGCTTCGTGAATTGCCGTAGAACAGTGCGTGGTGCAACGACAGGATTTGGAGGCGCCTTTTGCTCTCATCATTGCTGGCGTTCGTCTCCACGAAATGCGTCCGGAGCACGCCGTTCTATAACGCGAGAGAGTGGATTTTTTACAGTTGTCGACAGTTAACCGTGCGTGGTTGCTGTGTTCGCTGGAAGAGCGCTGCCGCCGTTATCCGGTGTGGTCTAGTGGCTAGGATACCTGGCTCTCACCCAGGAGGCCCGGGTTCGATTCCCGGTACCGGAAATGCGCGTTTTTGTTGCTCCTCTTATGCGACTTGTCCCGACTTAGCTCGACTGACGCTACGCTGACGCGTGCAGAAAGCCACGTTAAGTATGATTCGTGGCAACACCTGACGGCGAGAGAGATGCGGCATCTATCCACTTGTTATCCAGCCACATACGGGTACCTGTAGTCAAGAGGCTTGGAGGACTGCAAGATATTGCCACGGAGGTGAATGCAGCTAACCACTGTAGTTAGTGTCCTGACAGCGCAGCAACGTTCATTTGCTCGTATACACGTGATGCGGACCGTGTCTGACACTGCTGTGGCGTACACCTTGGCCTAGGCTTTGCTGTGTATCGCCACTTGCATTCCTGCCAGCTGCTTTCGTGGGTGGCTTCGTGGCCGTGGCCGTGATCGTCTAGTGGTTAGGACATTGCGTTGTGGCCGCAATAACCCAGGTTCGAATCCTGGTCACGGCAATTTTGAAAGTTTTGCCTTACTGCCGTTGCAATAGCGATAGTGCACGAGTACTCGAAATGACAGTGCTCTCTTGATTTTGTCACTCGTGTTCCGCAGGCCGCAGTTTGCACTATCACTTCCTCACCAACACGTAATGTCGCCTCCCAGAGCGCAGACGTCCGCTGCTCTCTGTAGTCGAAAAGGGCAGTTGTTTTGAAGTGCGATGGATGAGCAGCCAGCCCCAGCAGAACAGGAAGCTGTGGCGTGCACTGTTTCTACAAATGCTAGGAACACTGGTGCCCATTGCAGCGCACGTAGCATGGCCGAGCGCTCTATGGCGCTGGTTTAAGGCACCAGTCTCTTCGTAGGCGTCGGTTCGAATCCCAGCGCTGCCAGGGGTTTTGCTGTAGTCGTGTTAACCTGCCGCTTTCTCTTCACGTGTAACCTCCTTGAGCTCACATATGTTTGTTACATGGAGCATTCTAGCTCCGCCTGACAGGTACAGCTATGATACTTTAGTGGTTACGGAAAGCCCAGGTTCGAAACCTGGTCACAGCACGAAAACGTCTCTCGATGCTGTCTCCTTAACTACGACAGCTACAGACAAGTGGCGTCGCTACCATACGGCGGGCACGGCATTTTCTTGTTGTGGATGGCCTAAAGAGACGCTTCCAGTGGGAGAGCAGTGGAAATACATGGCACAGCGATTGCCAAGACACTTACATTTCGGAGTGATCTTTGTACTACAAAGGAAACGTTTCGCTACCATACGGCGGGCACGGCATTTTCTTGTTGTGGATGGCCTAAAGAGACGCTTCCAGTGGGAGAGCAGTGGAAATACATGGCACAGCGATTGCCAAGACACTTACATTTCGGAGTGATCTTTGTACTACAAAGGAAACGTTTCGCCGCTCGTGCTCCAGCGGTAACGTGGCCGAGCGGTCTAAGGCGCTGGTTTTAGGCACCAGTCTCTTCGGAGGCGTGGGTTCGAATCCCACAGCTGCCAATTTTTACGTCTCACTTTTGTGCCGCTGCGGTGTGTTCTCGTGGCGTAGGACGCAGCTCTTGTGACGCGCGTGTTGTGTAGGTAGCGTGGCCGAGCGGTCTAAGGCGCTGGTTTCAGGCACCAGTCTCTTGAGAGGCGTGGGTTCCAACCCCACAGCTGCCAAACGTGTAATGTTTCCTGTGTCGAAGACGGCTGCGCTTATTGCCTGCAAAGAAAACAGCACAACAAGGCGTGAGCTTCTGCTTCGTGAATTGCCGTAGAACAGTGCGTGGTGCAACGACAGGATTTGGAGGCGCCTTTTGCTCTCATCATTGCTGGCGTTCGTCTCCACGAAATGCGTCCGGAGCACGCCGTTCTATAACGCGAGAGAGTGGATTTTTTACAGTTGTCGACAGTTAACCGTGCGTGGTTGCTGTGTTCGCTGGAAGAGCGCTGCCGCCGTTATCCGGTGTGGTCTAGTGGCTAGGATACCTGGCTCTCACCCAGGAGGCCCGGGTTCGATTCCCGGTACCGGAAATGCGCGTTTTTGTTGCTCCTCTTATGCGACTTGTCCCGACTTAGCTCGACTGACGCTACGCTGACGCGTGCAGAAAGCCACGTTAAGTATGATTCGTGGCAACACCTGACGGCGAGAGAGATGCGGCATCTATCCACTTGTTATCCAGCCACATACGGGTACCTGTAGTCAAGAGGCTTGGAGGACTGCAAGATATTGCCACGGAGGTGAATGCAGCTAACCACTGTAGTTAGTGTCCTGACAGCGCAGCAACGTTCATTTGCTCGTATACACGTGATGCGGACCGTGTCTGACACTGCTGTGGCGTACACCTTGGCCTAGGCTTTGCTGTGTATCGCCACTTGCATTCCTGCCAGCTGCTTTCGTGGGTGGCTTCGTGGCCGTGGCCGTGATCGTCTAGTGGTTAGGACATTGCGTTGTGGCCGCAATAACCCAGGTTCGAATCCTGGTCACGGCAATTTTGAAAGTTTTGCCTTACTGCCGTTGCAATAGCGATAGTGCACGAGTACTCGAAATGACAGTGCTCTCTTGATTTTGTCACTCGTGTTCCGCAGGCCGCAGTTTGCACTATCACTTCCTCACCAACACGTAATGTCGCCTCCCAGAGCGCAGACGTCCGCTGCTCTCTGTAGTCGAAAAGGGCAGTTGTTTTGAAGTGCGATGGATGAGCAGCCAGCCCCAGCAGAACAGGAAGCTGTGGCGTGCACTGTTTCTACAAATGCTAGGAACACTGGTGCCCATTGCAGCGCACGTAGCATGGCCGAGCGCTCTATGGCGCTGGTTTAAGGCACCAGTCTCTTCGTAGGCGTCGGTTCGAATCCCAGCGCTGCCAGGGGTTTTGCTGTAGTCGTGTTAACCTGCCGCTTTCTCTTCACGTGTAACCTCCTTGAGCTCACATATGTTTGTTACATGGAGCATTCTAGCTCCGCCTGACAGGTACAGCTATGATACTTTAGTGGTTACGGAAAGCCCAGGTTCGAAACCTGGTCACAGCACGAAAACGTCTCTCGATGCTGTCTCCTTAACTACGACAGCTACAGACAAGTGGCGTCGCTACCATACGGCGGGCACGGCATTTTCTTGTTGTGGATGGCCTAAAGAGACGCTTCCAGTGGGAGAGCAGTGGAAATACATGGCACAGCGATTGCCAAGACACTTACATTTCGGAGTGATCTTTGTACTACAAAGGAAACGTTTCGCCGCTCGTGCTCCAGCGGTAACGTGGCCGAGCGGTCTAAGGCGCTGGTTTTAGGCACCAGTCTCTTCGGAGGCGTGGGTTCGAATCCCACCGTTGCCAATTTTTACGTCTCACTTTTGTGCCGCTGCGGTGTGTTCTCGTGGCGTAGGACGCAGCTCTTGTGACGCGCGTGTTGTGTAGGTAGCGTGGCCGAGCGGTCTAAGGCGCTGGTTTCAGGCACCAGTCTCTTGAGAGGCGTGGGTTCCAACCCCACAGCTGCCAAACGTGTAATGTTTCCTGTGTCGAAGACGGCTGCGCTTATTGCCTGCAAAGAAAACAGCACAACAAGGCGTGAGCTTCTGCTTCGTGAATTGCCGTAGAACAGTGCGTGGTGCAACGACAGGATTTGGAGGCGCCTTTTGCTCTCATCATTGCTGGCGTTCGTCTCCACGAAATGCGTCCGGAGCACGCCGTTCTATAACGCGAGAGAGTGGATTTTTTACAGTTGTCGACAGTTAACCGTGCGTGGTTGCTGTGTTCGCTGGAAGAGCGCTGCCGCCGTTATCCGGTGTGGTCTAGTGGCTAGGATACCTGGCTCTCACCCAGGAGGCCCGGGTTCGATTCCCGGTACCGGAAATGCGCGTTTTTGTTGCTCCTCTTATGCGACTTGTCCCGACTTAGCTCGACTGACGCTACGCTGACGCGTGCAGAAAGCCACGTTAAGTATGATTCGTGGCAACACCTGACGGCGAGAGAGATGCGGCATCTATCCACTTGTTATCCAGCCACATACGGGTACCTGTAGTCAAGAGGCTTGGAGGACTGCAAGATATTGCCACGGAGGTGAATGCAGCTAACCACTGTAGTTAGTGTCCTGACAGCGCAGCAACGTTCATTTGCTCGTATACACGTGATGCGGACCGTGTCTGACACTGCTGTGGCGTACACCTTGGCCTAGGCTTTGCTGTGTATCGCCACTTGCATTCCTGCCAGCTGCTTTCGTGGGTGGCTTCGTGGCCGTGGCCGTGATCGTCTAGTGGTTAGGACATTGCGTTGTGGCCGCAATAACCCAGGTTCGAATCCTGGTCACGGCAATTTTGAAAGTTTTGCCTTACTGCCGTTGCAATAGCGATAGTGCACGAGTACTCGAAATGACAGTGCTCTCTTGATTTTGTCACTCGTGTTCCGCAGGCCGCAGTTTGCACTATCACTTCCTCACCAACACGTAATGTCGCCTCCCAGAGCGCAGACGTCCGCTGCTCTCTGTAGTCGAAAAGGGCAGTTGTTTTGAAGTGCGATGGATGAGCAGCCAGCCCCAGCAGAACAGGAAGCTGTGGCGTGCACTGTTTCTACAAATGCTAGGAACACTGGTGCCCATTGCAGCGCACGTAGCATGGCCGAGCGCTCTATGGCGCTGGTTTAAGGCACCAGTCTCTTCGTAGGCGTCGGTTCGAATCCCAGCGCTGCCAGGGGTTTTGCTGTAGTCGTGTTAACCTGCCGCTTTCTCTTCACGTGTAACCTCCTTGAGCTCACATATGTTTGTTACATGGAGCATTCTAGCTCCGCCTGACAGGTACAGCTATGATACTTTAGTGGTTACGGAAAGCCCAGGTTCGAAACCTGGTCACAGCACGAAAACGTCTCTCGATGCTGTCTCCTTAACTACGACAGCTACAGACAAGTGGCGTCGCTACCATACGGCGGGCACGGCATTTTCTTGTTGTGGATGGCCTAAAGAGACGCTTCCAGTGGGAGAGCAGTGGAAATACATGGCACAGCGATTGCCAAGACACTTACATTTCGGAGTGATCTTTGTACTACAAAGGAAACGTTTCGCTACCATACGGCGGGCACGGCATTTTCTTGTTGTGGATGGCCTAAAGAGACGCTTCCAGTGGGAGAGCAGTGGAAATACATGGCACAGCGATTGCCAAGACACTTACATTTCGGAGTGATCTTTGTACTACAAAGGAAACGTTTCGCCGCTCGTGCTCCAGCGGTAACGTGGCCGAGCGGTCTAAGGCGCTGGTTTTAGGCACCAGTCTCTTCGGAGGCGTGGGTTCGAATCCCACAGCTGCCAATTTTTACGTCTCACTTTTGTGCCGCTGCGGTGTGTTCTCGTGGCGTAGGACGCAGCTCTTGTGACGCGCGTGTTGTGTAGGTAGCGTGGCCGAGCGGTCTAAGGCGCTGGTTTCAGGCACCAGTCTCTTGAGAGGCGTGGGTTCCAACCCCACAGCTGCCAAACGTGTAATGTTTCCTGTGTCGAAGACGGCTGCGCTTATTGCCTGCAAAGAAAACAGCACAACAAGGCGTGAGCTTCTGCTTCGTGAATTGCCGTAGAACAGTGCGTGGTGCAACGACAGGATTTGGAGGCGCCTTTTGCTCTCATCATTGCTGGCGTTCGTCTCCACGAAATGCGTCCGGAGCACGCCGTTCTATAACGCGAGAGAGTGGATTTTTTACAGTTGTCGACAGTTAACCGTGCGTGGTTGCTGTGTTCGCTGGAAGAGCGCTGCCGCCGTTATCCGGTGTGGTCTAGTGGCTAGGATACCTGGCTCTCACCCAGGAGGCCCGGGTTCGATTCCCGGTACCGGAAATGCGCGTTTTTGTTGCTCCTCTTATGCGACTTGTCCCGACTTAGCTCGACTGACGCTACGCTGACGCGTGCAGAAAGCCACGTTAAGTATGATTCGTGGCAACACCTGACGGCGAGAGAGATGCGGCATCTATCCACTTGTTATCCAGCCACATACGGGTACCTGTAGTCAAGAGGCTTGGAGGACTGCAAGATATTGCCACGGAGGTGAATGCAGCTAACCACTGTAGTTAGTGTCCTGACAGCGCAGCAACGTTCATTTGCTCGTATACACGTGATGCGGACCGTGTCTGACACTGCTGTGGCGTACACCTTGGCCTAGGCTTTGCTGTGTATCGCCACTTGCATTCCTGCCAGCTGCTTTCGTGGGTGGCTTCGTGGCCGTGGCCGTGATCGTCTAGTGGTTAGGACATTGCGTTGTGGCCGCAATAACCCAGGTTCGAATCCTGGTCACGGCAATTTTGAAAGTTTTGCCTTACTGCCGTTGCAATAGCGATAGTGCACGAGTACTCGAAATGACAGTGCTCTCTTGATTTTGTCACTCGTGTTCCGCAGGCCGCAGTTTGCACTATCACTTCCTCACCAACACGTAATGTCGCCTCCCAGAGCGCAGACGTCCGCTGCTCTCTGTAGTCGAAAAGGGCAGTTGTTTTGAAGTGCGATGGATGAGCAGCCAGCCCCAGCAGAACAGGAAGCTGTGGCGTGCACTGTTTCTACAAATGCTAGGAACACTGGTGCCCATTGCAGCGCACGTAGCATGGCCGAGCGCTCTATGGCGCTGGTTTAAGGCACCAGTCTCTTCGTAGGCGTCGGTTCGAATCCCAGCGCTGCCAGGGGTTTTGCTGTAGTCGTGTTAACCTGCCGCTTTCTCTTCACGTGTAACCTCCTTGAGCTCACATATGTTTGTTACATGGAGCATTCTAGCTCCGCCTGACAGGTACAGCTATGATACTTTAGTGGTTACGGAAAGCCCAGGTTCGAAACCTGGTCACAGCACGAAAACGTCTCTCGATGCTGTCTCCTTAACTACGACAGCTACAGACAAGTGGCGTCGCTACCATACGGCGGGCACGGCATTTTCTTGTTGTGGATGGCCTAAAGAGACGCTTCCAGTGGGAGAGCAGTGGAAATACATGGCACAGCGATTGCCAAGACACTTACATTTCGGAGTGATCTTTGTACTACAAAGGAAACGTTTCGCTACCATACGGCGGGCACGGCATTTTCTTGTTGTGGATGGCCTAAAGAGACGCTTCCAGTGGGAGAGCAGTGGAAATACATGGCACAGCGATTGCCAAGACACTTACATTTCGGAGTGATCTTTGTACTACAAAGGAAACGTTTCGCCGCTCGTGCTCCAGCGGTAACGTGGCCGAGCGGTCTAAGGCGCTGGTTTTAGGCACCAGTCTCTTCGGAGGCGTGGGTTCGAATCCCACAGCTGCCAATTTTTACGTCTCACTTTTGTGCCGCTGCGGTGTGTTCTCGTGGCGTAGGACGCAGCTCTTGTGACGCGCGTGTTGTGTAGGTAGCGTGGCCGAGCGGTCTAAGGCGCTGGTTTCAGGCACCAGTCTCTTGAGAGGCGTGGGTTCCAACCCCACAGCTGCCAAACGTGTAATGTTTCCTGTGTCGAAGACGGCTGCGCTTATTGCCTGCAAAGAAAACAGCACAACAAGGCGTGAGCTTCTGCTTCGTGAATTGCCGTAGAACAGTGCGTGGTGCAACGACAGGATTTGGAGGCGCCTTTTGCTCTCATCATTGCTGGCGTTCGTCTCCACGAAATGCGTCCGGAGCACGCCGTTCTATAACGCGAGAGAGTGGATTTTTTACAGTTGTCGACAGTTAACCGTGCGTGGTTGCTGTGTTCGCTGGAAGAGCGCTGCCGCCGTTATCCGGTGTGGTCTAGTGGCTAGGATACCTGGCTCTCACCCAGGAGGCCCGGGTTCGATTCCCGGTACCGGAAATGCGCGTTTTTGTTGCTCCTCTTATGCGACTTGTCCCGACTTAGCTCGACTGACGCTACGCTGACGCGTGCAGAAAGCCACGTTAAGTATGATTCGTGGCAACACCTGACGGCGAGAGAGATGCGGCATCTATCCACTTGTTATCCAGCCACATACGGGTACCTGTAGTCAAGAGGCTTGGAGGACTGCAAGATATTGCCACGGAGGTGAATGCAGCTAACCACTGTAGTTAGTGTCCTGACAGCGCAGCAACGTTCATTTGCTCGTATACACGTGATGCGGACCGTGTCTGACACTGCTGTGGCGTACACCTTGGCCTAGGCTTTGCTGTGTATCGCCACTTGCATTCCTGCCAGCTGCTTTCGTGGGTGGCTTCGTGGCCGTGGCCGTGATCGTCTAGTGGTTAGGACATTGCGTTGTGGCCGCAATAACCCAGGTTCGAATCCTGGTCACGGCAATTTTGAAAGTTTTGCCTTACTGCCGTTGCAATAGCGATAGTGCACGAGTACTCGAAATGACAGTGCTCTCTTGATTTTGTCACTCGTGTTCCGCAGGCCGCAGTTTGCACTATCACTTCCTCACCAACACGTAATGTCGCCTCCCAGAGCGCAGACGTCCGCTGCTCTCTGTAGTCGAAAAGGGCAGTTGTTTTGAAGTGCGATGGATGAGCAGCCAGCCCCAGCAGAACAGGAAGCTGTGGCGTGCACTGTTTCTACAAATGCTAGGAACACTGGTGCCCATTGCAGCGCACGTAGCATGGCCGAGCGCTCTATGGCGCTGGTTTAAGGCACCAGTCTCTTCGTAGGCGTCGGTTCGAATCCCAGCGCTGCCAGGGGTTTTGCTGTAGTCGTGTTAACCTGCCGCTTTCTCTTCACGTGTAACCTCCTTGAGCTCACATATGTTTGTTACATGGAGCATTCTAGCTCCGCCTGACAGGTACAGCTATGATACTTTAGTGGTTACGGAAAGCCCAGGTTCGAAACCTGGTCACAGCACGAAAACGTCTCTCGATGCTGTCTCCTTAACTACGACAGCTACAGACAAGTGGCGTCGCTACCATACGGCGGGCACGGCATTTTCTTGTTGTGGATGGCCTAAAGAGACGCTTCCAGTGGGAGAGCAGTGGAAATACATGGCACAGCGATTGCCAAGACACTTACATTTC
Organism: Schistocerca nitens; assembly: GCF_023898315.1. Classification (NCBI taxonomy): domain Eukaryota; kingdom Metazoa; phylum Arthropoda; class Insecta; order Orthoptera; family Acrididae; genus Schistocerca; species Schistocerca nitens. The sequence goes on from NC_064614.1 coordinate 792,681,719, forward strand.
GGAGTGATCTTTGTACTACAAAGGAAACGTTTCGCTACCATACGGCGGGCACGGCATTTTCTTGTTGTGGATGGCCTAAAGAGACGCTTCCAGTGGGAGAGCAGTGGAAATACATGGCACAGCGATTGCCAAGACACTTACATTTCGGAGTGATCTTTGTACTACAAAGGAAACGTTTCGCCGCTCGTGCTCCAGCGGTAACGTGGCCGAGCGGTCTAAGGCGCTGGTTTTAGGCACCAGTCTCTTCGGAGGCGTGGGTTCGAATCCCACAGCTGCCAATTTTTACGTCTCACTTTTGTGCCGCTGCGGTGTGTTCTCGTGGCGTAGGACGCAGCTCTTGTGACGCGCGTGTTGTGTAGGTAGCGTGGCCGAGCGGTCTAAGGCGCTGGTTTCAGGCACCAGTCTCTTGAGAGGCGTGGGTTCCAACCCCACAGCTGCCAAACGTGTAATGTTTCCTGTGTCGAAGACGGCTGCGCTTATTGCCTGCAAAGAAAACAGCACAACAAGGCGTGAGCTTCTGCTTCGTGAATTGCCGTAGAACAGTGCGTGGTGCAACGACAGGATTTGGAGGCGCCTTTTGCTCTCATCATTGCTGGCGTTCGTCTCCACGAAATGCGTCCGGAGCACGCCGTTCTATAACGCGAGAGAGTGGATTTTTTACAGTTGTCGACAGTTAACCGTGCGTGGTTGCTGTGTTCGCTGGAAGAGCGCTGCCGCCGTTATCCGGTGTGGTCTAGTGGCTAGGATACCTGGCTCTCACCCAGGAGGCCCGGGTTCGATTCCCGGTACCGGAAATGCGCGTTTTTGTTGCTCCTCTTATGCGACTTGTCCCGACTTAGCTCGACTGACGCTACGCTGACGCGTGCAGAAAGCCACGTTAAGTATGATTCGTGGCAACACCTGACGGCGAGAGAGATGCGGCATCTATCCACTTGTTATCCAGCCACATACGGGTACCTGTAGTCAAGAGGCTTGGAGGACTGCAAGATATTGCCACGGAGGTGAATGCAGCTAACCACTGTAGTTAGTGTCCTGACAGCGCAGCAACGTTCATTTGCTCGTATACACGTGATGCGGACCGTGTCTGACACTGCTGTGGCGTACACCTTGGCCTAGGCTTTGCTGTGTATCGCCACTTGCATTCCTGCCAGCTGCTTTCGTGGGTGGCTTCGTGGCCGTGGCCGTGATCGTCTAGTGGTTAGGACATTGCGTTGTGGCCGCAATAACCCAGGTTCGAATCCTGGTCACGGCAATTTTGAAAGTTTTGCCTTACTGCCGTTGCAATAGCGATAGTGCACGAGTACTCGAAATGACAGTGCTCTCTTGATTTTGTCACTCGTGTTCCGCAGGCCGCAGTTTGCACTATCACTTCCTCACCAACACGTAATGTCGCCTCCCAGAGCGCAGACGTCCGCTGCTCTCTGTAGTCGAAAAGGGCAGTTGTTTTGAAGTGCGATGGATGAGCAGCCAGCCCCAGCAGAACAGGAAGCTGTGGCGTGCACTGTTTCTACAAATGCTAGGAACACTGGTGCCCATTGCAGCGCACGTAGCATGGCCGAGCGCTCTATGGCGCTGGTTTAAGGCACCAGTCTCTTCGTAGGCGTCGGTTCGAATCCCAGCGCTGCCAGGGGTTTTGCTGTAGTCGTGTTAACCTGCCGCTTTCTCTTCACGTGTAACCTCCTTGAGCTCACATATGTTTGTTACATGGAGCATTCTAGCTCCGCCTGACAGGTACAGCTATGATACTTTAGTGGTTACGGAAAGCCCAGGTTCGAAACCTGGTCACAGCACGAAAACGTCTCTCGATGCTGTCTCCTTAACTACGACAGCTACAGACAAGTGGCGTCGCTACCATACGGCGGGCACGGCATTTTCTTGTTGTGGATGGCCTAAAGAGACGCTTCCAGTGGGAGAGCAGTGGAAATACATGGCACAGCGATTGCCAAGACACTTACATTTCGGAGTGATCTTTGTACTACAAAGGAAACGTTTCGCTACCATACGGCGGGCACGGCATTTTCTTGTTGTGGATGGCCTAAAGAGACGCTTCCAGTGGGAGAGCAGTGGAAATACATGGCACAGCGATTGCCAAGACACTTACATTTCGGAGTGATCTTTGTACTACAAAGGAAACGTTTCGCCGCTCGTGCTCCAGCGGTAACGTGGCCGAGCGGTCTAAGGCGCTGGTTTTAGGCACCAGTCTCTTCGGAGGCGTGGGTTCGAATCCCACAGCTGCCAATTTTTACGTCTCACTTTTGTGCCGCTGCGGTGTGTTCTCGTGGCGTAGGACGCAGCTCTTGTGACGCGCGTGTTGTGTAGGTAGCGTGGCCGAGCGGTCTAAGGCGCTGGTTTCAGGCACCAGTCTCTTGAGAGGCGTGGGTTCCAACCCCACAGCTGCCAAACGTGTAATGTTTCCTGTGTCGAAGACGGCTGCGCTTATTGCCTGCAAAGAAAACAGCACAACAAGGCGTGAGCTTCTGCTTCGTGAATTGCCGTAGAACAGTGCGTGGTGCAACGACAGGATTTGGAGGCGCCTTTTGCTCTCATCATTGCTGGCGTTCGTCTCCACGAAATGCGTCCGGAGCACGCCGTTCTATAACGCGAGAGAGTGGATTTTTTACAGTTGTCGACAGTTAACCGTGCGTGGTTGCTGTGTTCGCTGGAAGAGCGCTGCCGCCGTTATCCGGTGTGGTCTAGTGGCTAGGATACCTGGCTCTCACCCAGGAGGCCCGGGTTCGATTCCCGGTACCGGAAATGCGCGTTTTTGTTGCTCCTCTTATGCGACTTGTCCCGACTTAGCTCGACTGACGCTACGCTGACGCGTGCAGAAAGCCACGTTAAGTATGATTCGTGGCAACACCTGACGGCGAGAGAGATGCGGCATCTATCCACTTGTTATCCAGCCACATACGGGTACCTGTAGTCAAGAGGCTTGGAGGACTGCAAGATATTGCCACGGAGGTGAATGCAGCTAACCACTGTAGTTAGTGTCCTGACAGCGCAGCAACGTTCATTTGCTCGTATACACGTGATGCGGACCGTGTCTGACACTGCTGTGGCGTACACCTTGGCCTAGGCTTTGCTGTGTATCGCCACTTGCATTCCTGCCAGCTGCTTTCGTGGGTGGCTTCGTGGCCGTGGCCGTGATCGTCTAGTGGTTAGGACATTGCGTTGTGGCCGCAATAACCCAGGTTCGAATCCTGGTCACGGCAATTTTGAAAGTTTTGCCTTACTGCCGTTGCAATAGCGATAGTGCACGAGTACTCGAAATGACAGTGCTCTCTTGATTTTGTCACTCGTGTTCCGCAGGCCGCAGTTTGCACTATCACTTCCTCACCAACACGTAATGTCGCCTCCCAGAGCGCAGACGTCCGCTGCTCTCTGTAGTCGAAAAGGGCAGTTGTTTTGAAGTGCGATGGATGAGCAGCCAGCCCCAGCAGAACAGGAAGCTGTGGCGTGCACTGTTTCTACAAATGCTAGGAACACTGGTGCCCATTGCAGCGCACGTAGCATGGCCGAGCGCTCTATGGCGCTGGTTTAAGGCACCAGTCTCTTCGTAGGCGTCGGTTCGAATCCCAGCGCTGCCAGGGGTTTTGCTGTAGTCGTGTTAACCTGCCGCTTTCTCTTCACGTGTAACCTCCTTGAGCTCACATATGTTTGTTACATGGAGCATTCTAGCTCCGCCTGACAGGTACAGCTATGATACTTTAGTGGTTACGGAAAGCCCAGGTTCGAAACCTGGTCACAGCACGAAAACGTCTCTCGATGCTGTCTCCTTAACTACGACAGCTACAGACAAGTGGCGTCGCTACCATACGGCGGGCACGGCATTTTCTTGTTGTGGATGGCCTAAAGAGACGCTTCCAGTGGGAGAGCAGTGGAAATACATGGCACAGCGATTGCCAAGACACTTACATTTCGGAGTGATCTTTGTACTACAAAGGAAACGTTTCGCTACCATACGGCGGGCACGGCATTTTCTTGTTGTGGATGGCCTAAAGAGACGCTTCCAGTGGGAGAGCAGTGGAAATACATGGCACAGCGATTGCCAAGACACTTACATTTCGGAGTGATCTTTGTACTACAAAGGAAACGTTTCGCCGCTCGTGCTCCAGCGGTAACGTGGCCGAGCGGTCTAAGGCGCTGGTTTTAGGCACCAGTCTCTTCGGAGGCGTGGGTTCGAATCCCACAGCTGCCAATTTTTACGTCTCACTTTTGTGCCGCTGCGGTGTGTTCTCGTGGCGTAGGACGCAGCTCTTGTGACGCGCGTGTTGTGTAGGTAGCGTGGCCGAGCGGTCTAAGGCGCTGGTTTCAGGCACCAGTCTCTTGAGAGGCGTGGGTTCCAACCCCACAGCTGCCAAACGTGTAATGTTTCCTGTGTCGAAGACGGCTGCGCTTATTGCCTGCAAAGAAAACAGCACAACAAGGCGTGAGCTTCTGCTTCGTGAATTGCCGTAGAACAGTGCGTGGTGCAACGACAGGATTTGGAGGCGCCTTTTGCTCTCATCATTGCTGGCGTTCGTCTCCACGAAATGCGTCCGGAGCACGCCGTTCTATAACGCGAGAGAGTGGATTTTTTACAGTTGTCGACAGTTAACCGTGCGTGGTTGCTGTGTTCGCTGGAAGAGCGCTGCCGCCGTTATCCGGTGTGGTCTAGTGGCTAGGATACCTGGCTCTCACCCAGGAGGCCCGGGTTCGATTCCCGGTACCGGAAATGCGCGTTTTTGTTGCTCCTCTTATGCGACTTGTCCCGACTTAGCTCGACTGACGCTACGCTGACGCGTGCAGAAAGCCACGTTAAGTATGATTCGTGGCAACACCTGACGGCGAGAGAGATGCGGCATCTATCCACTTGTTATCCAGCCACATACGGGTACCTGTAGTCAAGAGGCTTGGAGGACTGCAAGATATTGCCACGGAGGTGAATGCAGCTAACCACTGTAGTTAGTGTCCTGACAGCGCAGCAACGTTCATTTGCTCGTATACACGTGATGCGGACCGTGTCTGACACTGCTGTGGCGTACACCTTGGCCTAGGCTTTGCTGTGTATCGCCACTTGCATTCCTGCCAGCTGCTTTCGTGGGTGGCTTCGTGGCCGTGGCCGTGATCGTCTAGTGGTTAGGACATTGCGTTGTGGCCGCAATAACCCAGGTTCGAATCCTGGTCACGGCAATTTTGAAAGTTTTGCCTTACTGCCGTTGCAATAGCGATAGTGCACGAGTACTCGAAATGACAGTGCTCTCTTGATTTTGTCACTCGTGTTCCGCAGGCCGCAGTTTGCACTATCACTTCCTCACCAACACGTAATGTCGCCTCCCAGAGCGCAGACGTCCGCTGCTCTCTGTAGTCGAAAAGGGCAGTTGTTTTGAAGTGCGATGGATGAGCAGCCAGCCCCAGCAGAACAGGAAGCTGTGGCGTGCACTGTTTCTACAAATGCTAGGAACACTGGTGCCCATTGCAGCGCACGTAGCATGGCCGAGCGCTCTATGGCGCTGGTTTAAGGCACCAGTCTCTTCGTAGGCGTCGGTTCGAATCCCAGCGCTGCCAGGGGTTTTGCTGTAGTCGTGTTAACCTGCCGCTTTCTCTTCACGTGTAACCTCCTTGAGCTCACATATGTTTGTTACATGGAGCATTCTAGCTCCGCCTGACAGGTACAGCTATGATACTTTAGTGGTTACGGAAAGCCCAGGTTCGAAACCTGGTCACAGCACGAAAACGTCTCTCGATGCTGTCTCCTTAACTACGACAGCTACAGACAAGTGGCGTCGCTACCATACGGCGGGCACGGCATTTTCTTGTTGTGGATGGCCTAAAGAGACGCTTCCAGTGGGAGAGCAGTGGAAATACATGGCACAGCGATTGCCAAGACACTTACATTTCGGAGTGATCTTTGTACTACAAAGGAAACGTTTCGCTACCATACGGCGGGCACGGCATTTTCTTGTTGTGGATGGCCTAAAGAGACGCTTCCAGTGGGAGAGCAGTGGAAATACATGGCACAGCGATTGCCAAGACACTTACATTTCGGAGTGATCTTTGTACTACAAAGGAAACGTTTCGCCGCTCGTGCTCCAGCGGTAACGTGGCCGAGCGGTCTAAGGCGCTGGTTTTAGGCACCAGTCTCTTCGGAGGCGTGGGTTCGAATCCCACAGCTGCCAATTTTTACGTCTCACTTTTGTGCCGCTGCGGTGTGTTCTCGTGGCGTAGGACGCAGCTCTTGTGACGCGCGTGTTGTGTAGGTAGCGTGGCCGAGCGGTCTAAGGCGCTGGTTTCAGGCACCAGTCTCTTGAGAGGCGTGGGTTCCAACCCCACAGCTGCCAAACGTGTAATGTTTCCTGTGTCGAAGACGGCTGCGCTTATTGCCTGCAAAGAAAACAGCACAACAAGGCGTGAGCTTCTGCTTCGTGAATTGCCGTAGAACAGTGCGTGGTGCAACGACAGGATTTGGAGGCGCCTTTTGCTCTCATCATTGCTGGCGTTCGTCTCCACGAAATGCGTCCGGAGCACGCCGTTCTATAACGCGAGAGAGTGGATTTTTTACAGTTGTCGACAGTTAACCGTGCGTGGTTGCTGTGTTCGCTGGAAGAGCGCTGCCGCCGTTATCCGGTGTGGTCTAGTGGCTAGGATACCTGGCTCTCACCCAGGAGGCCCGGGTTCGATTCCCGGTACCGGAAATGCGCGTTTTTGTTGCTCCTCTTATGCGACTTGTCCCGACTTAGCTCGACTGACGCTACGCTGACGCGTGCAGAAAGCCACGTTAAGTATGATTCGTGGCAACACCTGACGGCGAGAGAGATGCGGCATCTATCCACTTGTTATCCAGCCACATACGGGTACCTGTAGTCAAGAGGCTTGGAGGACTGCAAGATATTGCCACGGAGGTGAATGCAGCTAACCACTGTAGTTAGTGTCCTGACAGCGCAGCAACGTTCATTTGCTCGTATACACGTGATGCGGACCGTGTCTGACACTGCTGTGGCGTACACCTTGGCCTAGGCTTTGCTGTGTATCGCCACTTGCATTCCTGCCAGCTGCTTTCGTGGGTGGCTTCGTGGCCGTGGCCGTGATCGTCTAGTGGTTAGGACATTGCGTTGTGGCCGCAATAACCCAGGTTCGAATCCTGGTCACGGCAATTTTGAAAGTTTTGCCTTACTGCCGTTGCAATAGCGATAGTGCACGAGTACTCGAAATGACAGTGCTCTCTTGATTTTGTCACTCGTGTTCCGCAGGCCGCAGTTTGCACTATCACTTCCTCACCAACACGTAATGTCGCCTCCCAGAGCGCAGACGTCCGCTGCTCTCTGTAGTCGAAAAGGGCAGTTGTTTTGAAGTGCGATGGATGAGCAGCCAGCCCCAGCAGAACAGGAAGCTGTGGCGTGCACTGTTTCTACAAATGCTAGGAACACTGGTGCCCATTGCAGCGCACGTAGCATGGCCGAGCGCTCTATGGCGCTGGTTTAAGGCACCAGTCTCTTCGTAGGCGTCGGTTCGAATCCCAGCGCTGCCAGGGGTTTTGCTGTAGTCGTGTTAACCTGCCGCTTTCTCTTCACGTGTAACCTCCTTGAGCTCACATATGTTTGTTACATGGAGCATTCTAGCTCCGCCTGACAGGTACAGCTATGATACTTTAGTGGTTACGGAAAGCCCAGGTTCGAAACCTGGTCACAGCACGAAAACGTCTCTCGATGCTGTCTCCTTAACTACGACAGCTACAGACAAGTGGCGTCGCTACCATACGGCGGGCACGGCATTTTCTTGTTGTGGATGGCCTAAAGAGACGCTTCCAGTGGGAGAGCAGTGGAAATACATGGCACAGCGATTGCCAAGACACTTACATTTCGGAGTGATCTTTGTACTACAAAGGAAACGTTTCGCTACCATACGGCGGGCACGGCATTTTCTTGTTGTGGATGGCCTAAAGAGACGCTTCCAGTGGGAGAGCAGTGGAAATACATGGCACAGCGATTGCCAAGACACTTACATTTCGGAGTGATCTTTGTACTACAAAGGAAACGTTTCGCCGCTCGTGCTCCAGCGGTAACGTGGCCGAGCGGTCTAAGGCGCTGGTTTTAGGCACCAGTCTCTTCGGAGGCGTGGGTTCGAATCCCACAGCTGCCAATTTTTACGTCTCACTTTTGTGCCGCTGCGGTGTGTTCTCGTGGCGTAGGACGCAGCTCTTGTGACGCGCGTGTTGTGTAGGTAGCGTGGCCGAGCGGTCTAAGGCGCTGGTTTCAGGCACCAGTCTCTTGAGAGGCGTGGGTTCCAACCCCACAGCTGCCAAACGTGTAATGTTTCCTGTGTCGAAGACGGCTGCGCTTATTGCCTGCAAAGAAAACAGCACAACAAGGCGTGAGCTTCTGCTTCGTGAATTGCCGTAGAACAGTGCGTGGTGCAACGACAGGATTTGGAGGCGCCTTTTGCTCTCATCATTGCTGGCGTTCGTCTCCACGAAATGCGTCCGGAGCACGCCGTTCTATAACGCGAGAGAGTGGATTTTTTACAGTTGTCGACAGTTAACCGTGCGTGGTTGCTGTGTTCGCTGGAAGAGCGCTGCCGCCGTTATCCGGTGTGGTCTAGTGGCTAGGATACCTGGCTCTCACCCAGGAGGCCCGGGTTCGATTCCCGGTACCGGAAATGCGCGTTTTTGTTGCTCCTCTTATGCGACTTGTCCCGACTTAGCTCGACTGACGCTACGCTGACGCGTGCAGAAAGCCACGTTAAGTATGATTCGTGGCAACACCTGACGGCGAGAGAGATGCGGCATCTATCCACTTGTTATCCAGCCACATACGGGTACCTGTAGTCAAGAGGCTTGGAGGACTGCAAGATATTGCCACGGAGGTGAATGCAGCTAACCACTGTAGTTAGTGTCCTGACAGCGCAGCAACGTTCATTTGCTCGTATACACGTGATGCGGACCGTGTCTGACACTGCTGTGGCGTACACCTTGGCCTAGGCTTTGCTGTGTATCGCCACTTGCATTCCTGCCAGCTGCTTTCGTGGGTGGCTTCGTGGCCGTGGCCGTGATCGTCTAGTGGTTAGGACATTGCGTTGTGGCCGCAATAACCCAGGTTCGAATCCTGGTCACGGCAATTTTGAAAGTTTTGCCTTACTGCCGTTGCAATAGCGATAGTGCACGAGTACTCGAAATGACAGTGCTCTCTTGATTTTGTCACTCGTGTTCCGCAGGCCGCAGTTTGCACTATCACTTCCTCACCAACACGTAATGTCGCCTCCCAGAGCGCAGACGTCCGCTGCTCTCTGTAGTCGAAAAGGGCAGTTGTTTTGAAGTGCGATGGATGAGCAGCCAGCCCCAGCAGAACAGGAAGCTGTGGCGTGCACTGTTTCTACAAATGCTAGGAACACTGGTGCCCATTGCAGCGCACGTAGCATGGCCGAGCGCTCTATGGCGCTGGTTTAAGGCACCAGTCTCTTCGTAGGCGTCGGTTCGAATCCCAGCGCTGCCAGGGGTTTTGCTGTAGTCGTGTTAACCTGCCGCTTTCTCTTCACGTGTAACCTCCTTGAGCTCACATATGTTTGTTACATGGAGCATTCTAGCTCCGCCTGACAGGTACAGCTATGATACTTTAGTGGTTACGGAAAGCCCAGGTTCGAAACCTGGTCACAGCACGAAAACGTCTCTCGATGCTGTCTCCTTAACTACGACAGCTACAGACAAGTGGCGTCGCTACCATACGGCGGGCACGGCATTTTCTTGTTGTGGATGGCCTAAAGAGACGCTTCCAGTGGGAGAGCAGTGGAAATACATGGCACAGCGATTGCCAAGACACTTACATTTCGGAGTGATCTTTGTACTACAAAGGAAACGTTTCGCTACCATACGGCGGGCACGGCATTTTCTTGTTGTGGATGGCCTAAAGAGACGCTTCCAGTGGGAGAGCAGTGGAAATACATGGCACAGCGATTGCCAAGACACTTACATTTCGGAGTGATCTTTGTACTACAAAGGAAACGTTTCGCCGCTCGTGCTCCAGCGGTAACGTGGCCGAGCGGTCTAAGGCGCTGGTTTTAGGCACCAGTCTCTTCGGAGGCGTGGGTTCGAATCCCACAGCTGCCAATTTTTACGTCTCACTTTTGTGCCGCTGCGGTGTGTTCTCGTGGCGTAGGACGCAGCTCTTGTGACGCGCGTGTTGTGTAGGTAGCGTGGCCGAGCGGTCTAAGGCGCTGGTTTCAGGCACCAGTCTCTTGAGAGGCGTGGGTTCCAACCCCACAGCTGCCAAACGTGTAATGTTTCCTGTGTCGAAGACGGCTGCGCTTATTGCCTGCAAAGAAAACAGCACAACAAGGCGTGAGCTTCTGCTTCGTGAATTGCCGTAGAACAGTGCGTGGTGCAACGACAGGATTTGGAGGCGCCTTTTGCTCTCATCATTGCTGGCGTTCGTCTCCACGAAATGCGTCCGGAGCACGCCGTTCTATAACGCGAGAGAGTGGATTTTTTACAGTTGTCGACAGTTAACCGTGCGTGGTTGCTGTGTTCGCTGGAAGAGCGCTGCCGCCGTTATCCGGTGTGGTCTAGTGGCTAGGATACCTGGCTCTCACCCAGGAGGCCCGGGTTCGATTCCCGGTACCGGAAATGCGCGTTTTTGTTGCTCCTCTTATGCGACTTGTCCCGACTTAGCTCGACTGACGCTACGCTGACGCGTGCAGAAAGCCACGTTAAGTATGATTCGTGGCAACACCTGACGGCGAGAGAGATGCGGCATCTATCCACTTGTTATCCAGCCACATACGGGTACCTGTAGTCAAGAGGCTTGGAGGACTGCAAGATATTGCCACGGAGGTGAATGCAGCTAACCACTGTAGTTAGTGTCCTGACAGCGCAGCAACGTTCATTTGCTCGTATACACGTGATGCGGACCGTGTCTGACACTGCTGTGGCGTACACCTTGGCCTAGGCTTTGCTGTGTATCGCCACTTGCATTCCTGCCAGCTGCTTTCGTGGGTGGCTTCGTGGCCGTGGCCGTGATCGTCTAGTGGTTAGGACATTGCGTTGTGGCCGCAATAACCCAGGTTCGAATCCTGGTCACGGCAATTTTGAAAGTTTTGCCTTACTGCCGTTGCAATAGCGATAGTGCACGAGTACTCGAAATGACAGTGCTCTCTTGATTTTGTCACTCGTGTTCCGCAGGCCGCAGTTTGCACTATCACTTCCTCACCAACACGTAATGTCGCCTCCCAGAGCGCAGACGTCCGCTGCTCTCTGTAGTCGAAAAGGGCAGTTGTTTTGAAGTGCGATGGATGAGCAGCCAGCCCCAGCAGAACAGGAAGCTGTGGCGTGCACTGTTTCTACAAATGCTAGGAACACTGGTGCCCATTGCAGCGCACGTAGCATGGCCGAGCGCTCTATGGCGCTGGTTTAAGGCACCAGTCTCTTCGTAGGCGTCGGTTCGAATCCCAGCGCTGCCAGGGGTTTTGCTGTAGTCGTGTTAACCTGCCGCTTTCTCTTCACGTGTAACCTCCTTGAGCTCACATATGTTTGTTACATGGAGCATTCTAGCTCCGCCTGACAGGTACAGCTATGATACTTTAGTGGTTACGGAAAGCCCAGGTTCGAAACCTGGTCACAGCACGAAAACGTCTCTCGATGCTGTCTCCTTAACTACGACAGCTACAGACAAGTGGCGTCGCTACCATACGGCGGGCACGGCATTTTCTTGTTGTGGATGGCCTAAAGAGACGCTTCCAGTGGGAGAGCAGTGGAAATACATGGCACAGCGATTGCCAAGACACTTACATTTCGGAGTGATCTTTGTACTACAAAGGAAACGTTTCGCTACCATACGGCGGGCACGGCATTTTCTTGTTGTGGATGGCCTAAAGAGACGCTTCCAGTGGGAGAGCAGTGGAAATACATGGCACAGCGATTGCCAAGACACTTACATTTCGGAGTGATCTTTGTACTACAAAGGAAACGTTTCGCCGCTCGTGCTCCAGCGGTAACGTGGCCGAGCGGTCTAAGGCGCTGGTTTTAGGCACCAGTCTCTTCGGAGGCGTGGGTTCGAATCCCACAGCTGCCAATTTTTACGTCTCACTTTTGTGCCGCTGCGGTGTGTTCTCGTGGCGTAGGACGCAGCTCTTGTGACGCGCGTGTTGTGTAGGTAGCGTGGCCGAGCGGTCTAAGGCGCTGGTTTCAGGCACCAGTCTCTTGAGAGGCGTGGGTTCCAACCCCACAGCTGCCAAACGTGTAATGTTTCCTGTGTCGAAGACGGCTGCGCTTATTGCCTGCAAAGAAAACAGCACAACAAGGCGTGAGCTTCTGCTTCGTGAATTGCCGTAGAACAGTGCGTGGTGCAACGACAGGATTTGGAGGCGCCTTTTGCTCTCATCATTGCTGGCGTTCGTCTCCACGAAATGCGTCCGGAGCACGCCGTTCTATAACGCGAGAGAGTGGATTTTTTACAGTTGTCGACAGTTAACCGTGCGTGGTTGCTGTGTTCGCTGGAAGAGCGCTGCCGCCGTTATCCGGTGTGGTCTAGTGGCTAGGATACCTGGCTCTCACCCAGGAGGCCCGGGTTCGATTCCCGGTACCGGAAATGCGCGTTTTTGTTGCTCCTCTTATGCGACTTGTCCCGACTTAGCTCGACTGACGCTACGCTGACGCGTGCAGAAAGCCACGTTAAGTATGATTCGTGGCAACACCTGACGGCGAGAGAGATGCGGCATCTATCCACTTGTTATCCAGCCACATACGGGTACCTGTAGTCAAGAGGCTTGGAGGACTGCAAGATATTGCCACGGAGGTGAATGCAGCTAACCACTGTAGTTAGTGTCCTGACAGCGCAGCAACGTTCATTTGCTCGTATACACGTGATGCGGACCGTGTCTGACACTGCTGTGGCGTACACCTTGGCCTAGGCTTTGCTGTGTATCGCCACTTGCATTCCTGCCAGCTGCTTTCGTGGGTGGCTTCGTGGCCGTGGCCGTGATCGTCTAGTGGTTAGGACATTGCGTTGTGGCCGCAATAACCCAGGTTCGAATCCTGGTCACGGCAATTTTGAAAGTTTTGCCTTACTGCCGTTGCAATAGCGATAGTGCACGAGTACTCGAAATGACAGTGCTCTCTTGATTTTGTCACTCGTGTTCCGCAGGCCGCAGTTTGCACTATCACTTCCTCACCAACACGTAATGTCGCCTCCCAGAGCGCAGACGTCCGCTGCTCTCTGTAGTCGAAAAGGGCAGTTGTTTTGAAGTGCGATGGATGAGCAGCCAGCCCCAGCAGAACAGGAAGCTGTGGCGTGCACTGTTTCTACAAATGCTAGGAACACTGGTGCCCATTGCAGCGCACGTAGCATGGCCGAGCGCTCTATGGCGCTGGTTTAAGGCACCAGTCTCTTCGTAGGCGTCGGTTCGAATCCCAGCGCTGCCAGGGGTTTTGCTGTAGTCGTGTTAACCTGCCGCTTTCTCTTCACGTGTAACCTCCTTGAGCTCACATATGTTTGTTACATGGAGCATTCTAGCTCCGCCTGACAGGTACAGCTATGATACTTTAGTGGTTACGGAAAGCCCAGGTTCGAAACCTGGTCACAGCACGAAAACGTCTCTCGATGCTGTCTCCTTAACTACGACAGCTACAGACAAGTGGCGTCGCTACCATACGGCGGGCACGGCATTTTCTTGTTGTGGATGGCCTAAAGAGACGCTTCCAGTGGGAGAGCAGTGGAAATACATGGCACAGCGATTGCCAAGACACTTACATTTCGGAGTGATCTTTGTACTACAAAGGAAACGTTTCGCTACCATACGGCGGGCACGGCATTTTCTTGTTGTGGATGGCCTAAAGAGACGCTTCCAGTGGGAGAGCAGTGGAAATACATGGCACAGCGATTGCCAAGACACTTACATTTCGGAGTGATCTTTGTACTACAAAGGAAACGTTTCGCCGCTCGTGCTCCAGCGGTAACGTGGCCGAGCGGTCTAAGGCGCTGGTTTTAGGCACCAGTCTCTTCGGAGGCGTGGGTTCGAATCCCACAGCTGCCAATTTTTACGTCTCACTTTTGTGCCGCTGCGGTGTGTTCTCGTGGCGTAGGACGCAGCTCTTGTGACGCGCGTGTTGTGTAGGTAGCGTGGCCGAGCGGTCTAAGGCGCTGGTTTCAGGCACCAGTCTCTTGAGAGGCGTGGGTTCCAACCCCACAGCTGCCAAACGTGTAATGTTTCCTGTGTCGAAGACGGCTGCGCTTATTGCCTGCAAAGAAAACAGCACAACAAGGCGTGAGCTTCTGCTTCGTGAATTGCCGTAGAACAGTGCGTGGTGCAACGACAGGATTTGGAGGCGCCTTTTGCTCTCATCATTGCTGGCGTTCGTCTCCACGAAATGCGTCCGGAGCACGCCGTTCTATAACGCGAGAGAGTGGATTTTTTACAGTTGTCGACAGTTAACCGTGCGTGGTTGCTGTGTTCGCTGGAAGAGCGCTGCCGCCGTTATCCGGTGTGGTCTAGTGGCTAGGATACCTGGCTCTCACCCAGGAGGCCCGGGTTCGATTCCCGGTACCGGAAATGCGCGTTTTTGTTGCTCCTCTTATGCGACTTGTCCCGACTTAGCTCGACTGACGCTACGCTGACGCGTGCAGAAAGCCACGTTAAGTATGATTCGTGGCAACACCTGACGGCGAGAGAGATGCGGCATCTATCCACTTGTTATCCAGCCACATACGGGTACCTGTAGTCAAGAGGCTTGGAGGACTGCAAGATATTGCCACGGAGGTGAATGCAGCTAACCACTGTAGTTAGTGTCCTGACAGCGCAGCAACGTTCATTTGCTCGTATACACGTGATGCGGACCGTGTCTGACACTGCTGTGGCGTACACCTTGGCCTAGGCTTTGCTGTGTATCGCCACTTGCATTCCTGCCAGCTGCTTTCGTGGGTGGCTTCGTGGCCGTGGCCGTGATCGTCTAGTGGTTAGGACATTGCGTTGTGGCCGCAATAACCCAGGTTCGAATCCTGGTCACGGCAATTTTGAAAGTTTTGCCTTACTGCCGTTGCAATAGCGATAGTGCACGAGTACTCGAAATGACAGTGCTCTCTTGATTTTGTCACTCGTGTTCCGCAGGCCGCAGTTTGCACTATCACTTCCTCACCAACACGTAATGTCGCCTCCCAGAGCGCAGACGTCCGCTGCTCTCTGTAGTCGAAAAGGGCAGTTGTTTTGAAGTGCGATGGATGAGCAGCCAGCCCCAGCAGAACAGGAAGCTGTGGCGTGCACTGTTTCTACAAATGCTAGGAACACTGGTGCCCATTGCAGCGCACGTAGCATGGCCGAGCGCTCTATGGCGCTGGTTTAAGGCACCAGTCTCTTCGTAGGCGTCGGTTCGAATCCCAGCGCTGCCAGGGGTTTTGCTGTAGTCGTGTTAACCTGCCGCTTTCTCTTCACGTGTAACCTCCTTGAGCTCACATATGTTTGTTACATGGAGCATTCTAGCTCCGCCTGACAGGTACAGCTATGATACTTTAGTGGTTACGGAAAGCCCAGGTTCGAAACCTGGTCACAGCACGAAAACGTCTCTCGATGCTGTCTCCTTAACTACGACAGCTACAGACAAGTGGCGTCGCTACCATACGGCGGGCACGGCATTTTCTTGTTGTGGATGGCCTAAAGAGACGCTTCCAGTGGGAGAGCAGTGGAAATACATGGCACAGCGATTGCCAAGACACTTACATTTCGGAGTGATCTTTGTACTACAAAGGAAACGTTTCGCCGCTCGTGCTCCAGCGGTAACGTGGCCGAGCGGTCTAAGGCGCTGGTTTTAGGCACCAGTCTCTTCGGAGGCGTGGGTTCGAATCCCACCGTTGCCAATTTTTACGTCTCACTTTTGTGCCGCTGCGGTGTGTTCTCGTGGCGTAGGACGCAGCTCTTGTGACGCGCGTGTTGTGTAGGTAGCGTGGCCGAGCGGTCTAAGGCGCTGGTTTCAGGCACCAGTCTCTTGAGAGGCGTGGGTTCCAACCCCACAGCTGCCAAACGTGTAATGTTTCCTGTGTCGAAGACGGCTGCGCTTATTGCCTGCAAAGAAAACAGCACAACAAGGCGTGAGCTTCTGCTTCGTGAATTGCCGTAGAACAGTGCGTGGTGCAACGACAGGATTTGGAGGCGCCTTTTGCTCTCATCATTGCTGGCGTTCGTCTCCACGAAATGCGTCCGGAGCACGCCGTTCTATAACGCGAGAGAGTGGATTTTTTACAGTTGTCGACAGTTAACCGTGCGTGGTTGCTGTGTTCGCTGGAAGAGCGCTGCCGCCGTTATCCGGTGTGGTCTAGTGGCTAGGATACCTGGCTCTCACCCAGGAGGCCCGGGTTCGATTCCCGGTACCGGAAATGCGCGTTTTTGTTGCTCCTCTTATGCGACTTGTCCCGACTTAGCTCGACTGACGCTACGCTGACGCGTGCAGAAAGCCACGTTAAGTATGATTCGTGGCAACACCTGACGGCGAGAGAGATGCGGCATCTATCCACTTGTTATCCAGCCACATACGGGTACCTGTAGTCAAGAGGCTTGGAGGACTGCAAGATATTGCCACGGAGGTGAATGCAGCTAACCACTGTAGTTAGTGTCCTGACAGCGCAGCAACGTTCATTTGCTCGTATACACGTGATGCGGACCGTGTCTGACACTGCTGTGGCGTACACCTTGGCCTAGGCTTTGCTGTGTATCGCCACTTGCATTCCTGCCAGCTGCTTTCGTGGGTGGCTTCGTGGCCGTGGCCGTGATCGTCTAGTGGTTAGGACATTGCGTTGTGGCCGCAATAACCCAGGTTCGAATCCTGGTCACGGCAATTTTGAAAGTTTTGCCTTACTGCCGTTGCAATAGCGATAGTGCACGAGTACTCGAAATGACAGTGCTCTCTTGATTTTGTCACTCGTGTTCCGCAGGCCGCAGTTTGCACTATCACTTCCTCACCAACACGTAATGTCGCCTCCCAGAGCGCAGACGTCCGCTGCTCTCTGTAGTCGAAAAGGGCAGTTGTTTTGAAGTGCGATGGATGAGCAGCCAGCCCCAGCAGAACAGGAAGCTGTGGCGTGCACTGTTTCTACAAATGCTAGGAACACTGGTGCCCATTGCAGCGCACGTAGCATGGCCGAGCGCTCTATGGCGCTGGTTTAAGGCACCAGTCTCTTCGTAGGCGTCGGTTCGAATCCCAGCGCTGCCAGGGGTTTTGCTGTAGTCGTGTTAACCTGCCGCTTTCTCTTCACGTGTAACCTCCTTGAGCTCACATATGTTTGTTACATGGAGCATTCTAGCTCCGCCTGACAGGTACAGCTATGATACTTTAGTGGTTACGGAAAGCCCAGGTTCGAAACCTGGTCACAGCACGAAAACGTCTCTCGATGCTGTCTCCTTAACTACGACAGCTACAGACAAGTGGCGTCGCTACCATACGGCGGGCACGGCATTTTCTTGTTGTGGATGGCCTAAAGAGACGCTTCCAGTGGGAGAGCAGTGGAAATACATGGCACAGCGATTGCCAAGACACTTACATTTCGGAGTGATCTTTGTACTACAAAGGAAACGTTTCGCCGCTCGTGCTCCAGCGGTAACGTGGCCGAGCGGTCTAAGGCGCTGGTTTTAGGCACCAGTCTCTTCGGAGGCGTGGGTTCGAATCCCACCGTTGCCAATTTTTACGTCTCACTTTTGTGCCGCTGCGGTGTGTTCTCGTGGCGTAGGACGCAGCTCTTGTGACGCGCGTGTTGTGTAGGTAGCGTGGCCGAGCGGTCTAAGGCGCTGGTTTCAGGCACCAGTCTCTTGAGAGGCGTGGGTTCCAACCCCACAGCTGCCAAACGTGTAATGTTTCCTGTGTCGAAGACGGCTGCGCTTATTGCCTGCAAAGAAAACAGCACAACAAGGCGTGAGCTTCTGCTTCGTGAATTGCCGTAGAACAGTGCGTGGTGCAACGACAGGATTTGGAGGCGCCTTTTGCTCTCATCATTGCTGGCGTTCGTCTCCACGAAATGCGTCCGGAGCACGCCGTTCTATAACGCGAGAGAGTGGATTTTTTACAGTTGTCGACAGTTAACCGTGCGTGGTTGCTGTGTTCGCTGGAAGAGCGCTGCCGCCGTTATCCGGTGTGGTCTAGTGGCTAGGATACCTGGCTCTCACCCAGGAGGCCCGGGTTCGATTCCCGGTACCGGAAATGCGCGTTTTTGTTGCTCCTCTTATGCGACTTGTCCCGACTTAGCTCGACTGACGCTACGCTGACGCGTGCAGAAAGCCACGTTAAGTATGATTCGTGGCAACACCTGACGGCGAGAGAGATGCGGCATCTATCCACTTGTTATCCAGCCACATACGGGTACCTGTAGTCAAGAGGCTTGGAGGACTGCAAGATATTGCCACGGAGGTGAATGCAGCTAACCACTGTAGTTAGTGTCCTGACAGCGCAGCAACGTTCATTTGCTCGTATACACGTGATGCGGACCGTGTCTGACACTGCTGTGGCGTACACCTTGGCCTAGGCTTTGCTGTGTATCGCCACTTGCATTCCTGCCAGCTGCTTTCGTGGGTGGCTTCGTGGCCGTGGCCGTGATCGTCTAGTGGTTAGGACATTGCGTTGTGGCCGCAATAACCCAGGTTCGAATCCTGGTCACGGCAATTTTGAAAGTTTTGCCTTACTGCCGTTGCAATAGCGATAGTGCACGAGTACTCGAAATGACAGTGCTCTCTTGATTTTGTCACTCGTGTTCCGCAGGCCGCAGTTTGCACTATCACTTCCTCACCAACACGTAATGTCGCCTCCCAGAGCGCAGACGTCCGCTGCTCTCTGTAGTCGAAAAGGGCAGTTGTTTTGAAGTGCGATGGATGAGCAGCCAGCCCCAGCAGAACAGGAAGCTGTGGCGTGCACTGTTTCTACAAATGCTAGGAACACTGGTGCCCATTGCAGCGCACGTAGCATGGCCGAGCGCTCTATGGCGCTGGTTTAAGGCACCAGTCTCTTCGTAGGCGTCGGTTCGAATCCCAGCGCTGCCAGGGGTTTTGCTGTAGTCGTGTTAACCTGCCGCTTTCTCTTCACGTGTAACCTCCTTGAGCTCACATATGTTTGTTACATGGAGCATTCTAGCTCCGCCTGACAGGTACAGCTATGATACTTTAGTGGTTACGGAAAGCCCAGGTTCGAAACCTGGTCACAGCACGAAAACGTCTCTCGATGCTGTCTCCTTAACTACGACAGCTACAGACAAGTGGCGTCGCTACCATACGGCGGGCACGGCATTTTCTTGTTGTGGATGGCCTAAAGAGACGCTTCCAGTGGGAGAGCAGTGGAAATACATGGCACAGCGATTGCCAAGACACTTACATTTCGGAGTGATCTTTGTACTACAAAGGAAACGTTTCGCCGCTCGTGCTCCAGCGGTAACGTGGCCGAGCGGTCTAAGGCGCTGGTTTTAGGCACCAGTCTCTTCGGAGGCGTGGGTTCGAATCCCACCGTTGCCAATTTTTACGTCTCACTTTTGTGCCGCTGCGGTGTGTTCTCGTGGCGTAGGACGCAGCTCTTGTGACGCGCGTGTTGTGTAGGTAGCGTGGCCGAGCGGTCTAAGGCGCTGGTTTCAGGCACCAGTCTCTTGAGAGGCGTGGGTTCCAACCCCACAGCTGCCAAACGTGTAATGTTTCCTGTGTCGAAGACGGCTGCGCTTATTGCCTGCAAAGAAAACAGCACAACAAGGCGTGAGCTTCTGCTTCGTGAATTGCCGTAGAACAGTGCGTGGTGCAACGACAGGATTTGGAGGCGCCTTTTGCTCTCATCATTGCTGGCGTTCGTCTCCACGAAATGCGTCCGGAGCACGCCGTTCTATAACGCGAGAGAGTGGATTTTTTACAGTTGTCGACAGTTAACCGTGCGTGGTTGCTGCGTTCGCTGGAAGAGCGCTGCCGCCGTTATCCGGTGTGGTCTAGTGGCTAGGATACCTGGCTCTCACCCAGGAGGCCCGGGTTCGATTCCCGGTACCGGAAATGCGCGTTTTTGTTGCTCCTCTTATGCGACTTGTCCCGACTTAGCTCGACTGACGCTACGCTGACGCGTGCAGAAAGCCACGTTAAGTATGATTCGTGGCAACACCTGACGGCGAGAGAGATGCGGCATCTATCCACTTGTTATCCAGCCACATACGGGTACCTGTAGTCAAGAGGCTTGGAGGACTGCAAGATATTGCCACGGAGGTGAATGCAGCTAACCACTGTAGTTAGTGTCCTGACAGCGCAGCAACGTTCATTTGCTCGTATACACGTGATGCGGACCGTGTCTGACACTGCTGTGGCGTACACCTTGGCCTAGGCTTTGCTGTGTATCGCCACTTGCATTCCTGCCAGCTGCTTTCGTGGGTGGCTTCGTGGCCGTGGCCGTGATCGTCTAGTGGTTAGGACATTGCGTTGTGGCCGCAATAACCCAGGTTCGAATCCTGGTCACGGCAATTTTGAAAGTTTTGCCTTACTGCCGTTGCAATAGCGATAGTGCACGAGTACTCGAAATGACAGTGCTCTCTTGATTTTGTCACTCGTGTTCCGCAGGCCGCAGTTTGCACTATCACTTCCTCACCAACACGTAATGTCGCCTCCCAGAGCGCAGACGTCCGCTGCTCTCTGTAGTCGAAAAGGGCAGTTGTTTTGAAGTGCGATGGATGAGCAGCCAGCCCCAGCAGAACAGGAAGCTGTGGCGTGCACTGTTTCTACAAATGCTAGGAACACTGGTGCCCATTGCAGCGCACGTAGCATGGCCGAGCGCTCTATGGCGCTGGTTTAAGGCACCAGTCTCTTCGTAGGCGTCGGTTCGAATCCCAGCGCTGCCAGGGGTTTTGCTGTAGTCGTGTTAACCTGCCGCTTTCTCTTCACGTGTAACCTCCTTGAGCTCACATATGTTTGTTACATGGAGCATTCTAGCTCCGCCTGACAGGTACAGCTATGATACTTTAGTGGTTACGGAAAGCCCAGGTTCGAAACCTGGTCACAGCACGAAAACGTCTCTCGATGCTGTCTCCTTAACTACGACAGCTACAGACAAGTGGCGTCGCTACCATACGGCGGGCACGGCATTTTCTTGTTGTGGATGGCCTAAAGAGACGCTTCCAGTGGGAGAGCAGTGGAAATACATGGCACAGCGATTGCCAAGACACTTACATTTCGGAGTGATCTTTGTACTACAAAGGAAACGTTTCGCCGCTCGTGCTCCAGCGGTAACGTGGCCGAGCGGTCTAAGGCGCTGGTTTTAGGCACCAGTCTCTTCGGAGGCGTGGGTTCGAATCCCACCGTTGCCAATTTTTACGTCTCACTTTTGTGCCGCTGCGGTGTGTTCTCGTGGCGTAGGACGCAGCTCTTGTGACGCGCGTGTTGTGTAGGTAGCGTGGCCGAGCGGTCTAAGGCGCTGGTTTCAGGCACCAGTCTCTTGAGAGGCGTGGGTTCCAACCCCACAGCTGCCAAACGTGTAATGTTTCCTGTGTCGAAGACGGCTGCGCTTATTGCCTGCAAAGAAAACAGCACAACAAGGCGTGAGCTTCTGCTTCGTGAATTGCCGTAGAACAGTGCGTGGTGCAACGACAGGATTTGGAGGCGCCTTTTGCTCTCATCATTGCTGGCGTTCGTCTCCACGAAATGCGTCCGGAGCACGCCGTTCTATAACGCGAGAGAGTGGATTTTTTACAGTTGTCGACAGTTAACCGTGCGTGGTTGCTGCGTTCGCTGGAAGAGCGCTGCCGCCGTTATCCGGTGTGGTCTAGTGGCTAGGATACCTGGCTCTCACCCAGGAGGCCCGGGTTCGATTCCCGGTACCGGAAATGCGCGTTTTTGTTGCTCCTCTTATGCGACTTGTCCCGACTTAGCTCGACTGACGCTACGCTGACGCGTGCAGAAAGCCACGTTAAGTATGATTCGTGGCAACACCTGACGGCGAGAGAGATGCGGCATCTATCCACTTGTTATCCAGCCACATACGGGTACCTGTAGTCAAGAGGCTTGGAGGACTGCAAGATATTGCCACGGAGGTGAATGCAGCTAACCACTGTAGTTAGTGTCCTGACAGCGCAGCAACGTTCATTTGCTCGTATACACGTGATGCGGACCGTGTCTGACACTGCTGTGGCGTACACCTTGGCCTAGGCTTTGCTGTGTATCGCCACTTGCATTCCTGCCAGCTGCTTTCGTGGGTGGCTTCGTGGCCGTGGCCGTGATCGTCTAGTGGTTAGGACATTGCGTTGTGGCCGCAATAACCCAGGTTCGAATCCTGGTCACGGCAATTTTGAAAGTTTTGCCTTACTGCCGTTGCAATAGCGATAGTGCACGAGTACTCGAAATGACAGTGCTCTCTTGATTTTGTCACTCGTGTTCCGCAGGCCGCAGTTTGCACTATCACTTCCTCACCAACACGTAATGTCGCCTCCCAGAGCGCAGACGTCCGCTGCTCTCTGTAGTCGAAAAGGGCAGTTGTTTTGAAGTGCGATGGATGAGCAGCCAGCCCCAGCAGAACAGGAAGCTGTGGCGTGCACTGTTTCTACAAATGCTAGGAACACTGGTGCCCATTGCAGCGCACGTAGCATGGCCGAGCGCTCTATGGCGCTGGTTTAAGGCACCAGTCTCTTCGTAGGCGTCGGTTCGAATCCCAGCGCTGCCAGGGGTTTTGCTGTAGTCGTGTTAACCTGCCGCTTTCTCTTCACGTGTAACCTCCTTGAGCTCACATATGTTTGTTACATGGAGCATTCTAGCTCCGCCTGACAGGTACAGCTATGATACTTTAGTGGTTACGGAAAGCCCAGGTTCGAAACCTGGTCACAGCACGAAAACGTCTCTCGATGCTGTCTCCTTAACTACGACAGCTACAGACAAGTGGCGTCGCTACCATACGGCGGGCACGGCATTTTCTTGTTGTGGATGGCCTAAAGAGACGCTTCCAGTGGGAGAGCAGTGGAAATACATGGCACAGCGATTGCCAAGACACTTACATTTCGGAGTGATCTTTGTACTACAAAGGAAACGTTTCGCCGCTCGTGCTCCAGCGGTAACGTGGCCGAGCGGTCTAAGGCGCTGGTTTTAGGCACCAGTCTCTTCGGAGGCGTGGGTTCGAATCCCACCGTTGCCAATTTTTACGTCTCACTTTTGTGCCGCTGCGGTGTGTTCTCGTGGCGTAGGACGCAGCTCTTGTGACGCGCGTGTTGTGTAGGTAGCGTGGCCGAGCGGTCTAAGGCGCTGGTTTCAGGCACCAGTCTCTTGAGAGGCGTGGGTTCCAACCCCACAGCTGCCAAACGTGTAATGTTTCCTGTGTCGAAGACGGCTGCGCTTATTGCCTGCAAAGAAAACAGCACAACAAGGCGTGAGCTTCTGCTTCGTGAATTGCCGTAGAACAGTGCGTGGTGCAACGACAGGATTTGGAGGCGCCTTTTGCTCTCATCATTGCTGGCGTTCGTCTCCACGAAATGCGTCCGGAGCACGCCGTTCTATAACGCGAGAGAGTGGATTTTTTACAGTTGTCGACAGTTAACCGTGCGTGGTTGCTGTGTTCGCTGGAAGAGCGCTGCCGCCGTTATCCGGTGTGGTCTAGTGGCTAGGATACCTGGCTCTCACCCAGGAGGCCCGGGTTCGATTCCCGGTACCGGAAATGCGCGTTTTTGTTGCTCCTCTTATGCGACTTGTCCCGACTTAGCTCGACTGACGCTACGCTGACGCGTGCAGAAAGCCACGTTAAGTATGATTCGTGGCAACACCTGACGGCGAGAGAGATGCGGCATCTATCCACTTGTTATCCAGCCACATACGGGTACCTGTAGTCAAGAGGCTTGGAGGACTGCAAGATATTGCCACGGAGGTGAATGCAGCTAACCACTGTAGTTAGTGTCCTGACAGCGCAGCAACGTTCATTTGCTCGTATACACGTGATGCGGACCGTGTCTGACACTGCTGTGGCGTACACCTTGGCCTAGGCTTTGCTGTGTATCGCCACTTGCATTCCTGCCAGCTGCTTTCGTGGGTGGCTTCGTGGCCGTGGCCGTGATCGTCTAGTGGTTAGGACATTGCGTTGTGGCCGCAATAACCCAGGTTCGAATCCTGGTCACGGCAATTTTGAAAGTTTTGCCTTACTGCCGTTGCAATAGCGATAGTGCACGAGTACTCGAAATGACAGTGCTCTCTTGATTTTGTCACTCGTGTTCCGCAGGCCGCAGTTTGCACTATCACTTCCTCACCAACACGTAATGTCGCCTCCCAGAGCGCAGACGTCCGCTGCTCTCTGTAGTCGAAAAGGGCAGTTGTTTTGAAGTGCGATGGATGAGCAGCCAGCCCCAGCAGAACAGGAAGCTGTGGCGTGCACTGTTTCTACAAATGCTAGGAACACTGGTGCCCATTGCAGCGCACGTAGCATGGCCGAGCGCTCTATGGCGCTGGTTTAAGGCACCAGTCTCTTCGTAGGCGTCGGTTCGAATCCCAGCGCTGCCAGGGGTTTTGCTGTAGTCGTGTTAACCTGCCGCTTTCTCTTCACGTGTAACCTCCTTGAGCTCACATATGTTTGTTACATGGAGCATTCTAGCTCCGCCTGACAGGTACAGCTATGATACTTTAGTGGTTACGGAAAGCCCAGGTTCGAAACCTGGTCACAGCACGAAAACGTCTCTCGATGCTGTCTCCTTAACTACGACAGCTACAGACAAGTGGCGTCGCTACCATACGGCGGGCACGGCATTTTCTTGTTGTGGATGGCCTAAAGAGACGCTTCCAGTGGGAGAGCAGTGGAAATACATGGCACAGCGATTGCCAAGACACTTACATTTCGGAGTGATCTTTGTACTACAAAGGAAACGTTTCGCCGCTCGTGCTCCAGCGGTAACGTGGCCGAGCGGTCTAAGGCGCTGGTTTTAGGCACCAGTCTCTTCGGAGGCGTGGGTTCGAATCCCACCGTTGCCAATTTTTACGTCTCACTTTTGTGCCGCTGCGGTGTGTTCTCGTGGCGTAGGACGCAGCTCTTGTGACGCGCGTGTTGTGTAGGTAGCGTGGCCGAGCGGTCTAAGGCGCTGGTTTCAGGCACCAGTCTCTTGAGAGGCGTGGGTTCCAACCCCACAGCTGCCAAACGTGTAATGTTTCCTGTGTCGAAGACGGCTGCGCTTATTGCCTGCAAAGAAAACAGCACAACAAGGCGTGAGCTTCTGCTTCGTGAATTGCCGTAGAACAGTGCGTGGTGCAACGACAGGATTTGGAGGCGCCTTTTGCTCTCATCATTGCTGGCGTTCGTCTCCACGAAATGCGTCCGGAGCACGCCGTTCTATAACGCGAGAGAGTGGATTTTTTACAGTTGTCGACAGTTAACCGTGCGTGGTTGCTGCGTTCGCTGGAAGAGCGCTGCCGCCGTTATCCGGTGTGGTCTAGTGGCTAGGATACCTGGCTCTCACCCAGGAGGCCCGGGTTCGATTCCCGGTACCGGAAATGCGCGTTTTTGTTGCTCCTCTTATGCGACTTGTCCCGACTTAGCTCGACTGACGCTACGCTGACGCGTGCAGAAAGCCACGTTAAGTATGATTCGTGGCAACACCTGACGGCGAGAGAGATGCGGCATCTATCCACTTGTTATCCAGCCACATACGGGTACCTGTAGTCAAGAGGCTTGGAGGACTGCAAGATATTGCCACGGAGGTGAATGCAGCTAACCACTGTAGTTAGTGTCCTGACAGCGCAGCAACGTTCATTTGCTCGTATACACGTGATGCGGACCGTGTCTGACACTGCTGTGGCGTACACCTTGGCCTAGGCTTTGCTGTGTATCGCCACTTGCATTCCTGCCAGCTGCTTTCGTGGGTGGCTTCGTGGCCGTGGCCGTGATCGTCTAGTGGTTAGGACATTGCGTTGTGGCCGCAATAACCCAGGTTCGAATCCTGGTCACGGCAATTTTGAAAGTTTTGCCTTACTGCCGTTGCAATAGCGATAGTGCACGAGTACTCGAAATGACAGTGCTCTCTTGATTTTGTCACTCGTGTTCCGCAGGCCGCAGTTTGCACTATCACTTCCTCACCAACACGTAATGTCGCCTCCCAGAGCGCAGACGTCCGCTGCTCTCTGTAGTCGAAAAGGGCAGTTGTTTTGAAGTGCGATGGATGAGCAGCCAGCCCCAGCAGAACAGGAAGCTGTGGCGTGCACTGTTTCTACAAATGCTAGGAACACTGGTGCCCATTGCAGCGCACGTAGCATGGCCGAGCGCTCTATGGCGCTGGTTTAAGGCACCAGTCTCTTCGTAGGCGTCGGTTCGAATCCCAGCGCTGCCAGGGGTTTTGCTGTAGTCGTGTTAACCTGCCGCTTTCTCTTCACGTGTAACCTCCTTGAGCTCACATATGTTTGTTACATGGAGCATTCTAGCTCCGCCTGACAGGTACAGCTATGATACTTTAGTGGTTACGGAAAGCCCAGGTTCGAAACCTGGTCACAGCACGAAAACGTCTCTCGATGCTGTCTCCTTAACTACGACAGCTACAGACAAGTGGCGTCGCTACCATACGGCGGGCACGGCATTTTCTTGTTGTGGATGGCCTAAAGAGACGCTTCCAGTGGGAGAGCAGTGGAAATACATGGCACAGCGATTGCCAAGACACTTACATTTCGGAGTGATCTTTGTACTACAAAGGAAACGTTTCGCCGCTCGTGCTCCAGCGGTAACGTGGCCGAGCGGTCTAAGGCGCTGGTTTTAGGCACCAGTCTCTTCGGAGGCGTGGGTTCGAATCCCACCGTTGCCAATTTTTACGTCTCACTTTTGTGCCGCTGCGGTGTGTTCTCGTGGCGTAGGACGCAGCTCTTGTGACGCGCGTGTTGTGTAGGTAGCGTGGCCGAGCGGTCTAAGGCGCTGGTTTCAGGCACCAGTCTCTTGAGAGGCGTGGGTTCCAACCCCACAGCTGCCAAACGTGTAATGTTTCCTGTGTCGAAGACGGCTGCGCTTATTGCCTGCAAAGAAAACAGCACAACAAGGCGTGAGCTTCTGCTTCGTGAATTGCCGTAGAACAGTGCGTGGTGCAACGACAGGATTTGGAGGCGCCTTTTGCTCTCATCATTGCTGGCGTTCGTCTCCACGAAATGCGTCCGGAGCACGCCGTTCTATAACGCGAGAGAGTGGATTTTTTACAGTTGTCGACAGTTAACCGTGCGTGGTTGCTGCGTTCGCTGGAAGAGCGCTGCCGCCGTTATCCGGTGTGGTCTAGTGGCTAGGATACCTGGCTCTCACCCAGGAGGCCCGGGTTCGATTCCCGGTACCGGAAATGCGCGTTTTTGTTGCTCCTCTTATGCGACTTGTCCCGACTTAGCTCGACTGACGCTACGCTGACGCGTGCAGAAAGCCACGTTAAGTATGATTCGTGGCAACACCTGACGGCGAGAGAGATGCGGCATCTATCCACTTGTTATCCAGCCACATACGGGTACCTGTAGTCAAGAGGCTTGGAGGACTGCAAGATATTGCCACGGAGGTGAATGCAGCTAACCACTGTAGTTAGTGTCCTGACAGCGCAGCAACGTTCATTTGCTCGTATACACGTGATGCGGACCGTGTCTGACACTGCTGTGGCGTACACCTTGGCCTAGGCTTTGCTGTGTATCGCCACTTGCATTCCTGCCAGCTGCTTTCGTGGGTGGCTTCGTGGCCGTGGCCGTGATCGTCTAGTGGTTAGGACATTGCGTTGTGGCCGCAATAACCCAGGTTCGAATCCTGGTCACGGCAATTTTGAAAGTTTTGCCTTACTGCCGTTGCAATAGCGATAGTGCACGAGTACTCGAAATGACAGTGCTCTCTTGATTTTGTCACTCGTGTTCCGCAGGCCGCAGTTTGCACTATCACTTCCTCACCAACACGTAATGTCGCCTCCCAGAGCGCAGACGTCCGCTGCTCTCTGTAGTCGAAAAGGGCAGTTGTTTTGAAGTGCGATGGATGAGCAGCCAGCCCCAGCAGAACAGGAAGCTGTGGCGTGCACTGTTTCTACAAATGCTAGGAACACTGGTGCCCATTGCAGCGCACGTAGCATGGCCGAGCGCTCTATGGCGCTGGTTTAAGGCACCAGTCTCTTCGTAGGCGTCGGTTCGAATCCCAGCGCTGCCAGGGGTTTTGCTGTAGTCGTGTTAACCTGCCGCTTTCTCTTCACGTGTAACCTCCTTGAGCTCACATATGTTTGTTACATGGAGCATTCTAGCTCCGCCTGACAGGTACAGCTATGATACTTTAGTGGTTACGGAAAGCCCAGGTTCGAAACCTGGTCACAGCACGAAAACGTCTCTCGATGCTGTCTCCTTAACTACGACAGCTACAGACAAGTGGCGTCGCTACCATACGGCGGGCACGGCATTTTCTTGTTGTGGATGGCCTAAAGAGACGCTTCCAGTGGGAGAGCAGTGGAAATACATGGCACAGCGATTGCCAAGACACTTACATTTCGGAGTGATCTTTGTACTACAAAGGAAACGTTTCGCCGCTCGTGCTCCAGCGGTAACGTGGCCGAGCGGTCTAAGGCGCTGGTTTTAGGCACCAGTCTCTTCGGAGGCGTGGGTTCGAATCCCACCGTTGCCAATTTTTACGTCTCACTTTTGTGCCGCTGCGGTGTGTTCTCGTGGCGTAGGACGCAGCTCTTGTGACGCGCGTGTTGTGTAGGTAGCGTGGCCGAGCGGTCTAAGGCGCTGGTTTCAGGCACCAGTCTCTTGAGAGGCGTGGGTTCCAACCCCACAGCTGCCAAACGTGTAATGTTTCCTGTGTCGAAGACGGCTGCGCTTATTGCCTGCAAAGAAAACAGCACAACAAGGCGTGAGCTTCTGCTTCGTGAATTGCCGTAGAACAGTGCGTGGTGCAACGACAGGATTTGGAGGCGCCTTTTGCTCTCATCATTGCTGGCGTTCGTCTCCACGAAATGCGTCCGGAGCACGCCGTTCTATAACGCGAGAGAGTGGATTTTTTACAGTTGTCGACAGTTAACCGTGCGTGGTTGCTGCGTTCGCTGGAAGAGCGCTGCCGCCGTTATCCGGTGTGGTCTAGTGGCTAGGATACCTGGCTCTCACCCAGGAGGCCCGGGTTCGATTCCCGGTACCGGAAATGCGCGTTTTTGTTGCTCCTCTTATGCGACTTGTCCCGACTTAGCTCGACTGACGCTACGCTGACGCGTGCAGAAAGCCACGTTAAGTATGATTCGTGGCAACACCTGACGGCGAGAGAGATGCGGCATCTATCCACTTGTTATCCAGCCACATACGGGTACCTGTAGTCAAGAGGCTTGGAGGACTGCAAGATATTGCCACGGAGGTGAATGCAGCTAACCACTGTAGTTAGTGTCCTGACAGCGCAGCAACGTTCATTTGCTCGTATACACGTGATGCGGACCGTGTCTGACACTGCTGTGGCGTACACCTTGGCCTAGGCTTTGCTGTGTATCGCCACTTGCATTCCTGCCAGCTGCTTTCGTGGGTGGCTTCGTGGCCGTGGCCGTGATCGTCTAGTGGTTAGGACATTGCGTTGTGGCCGCAATAACCCAGGTTCGAATCCTGGTCACGGCAATTTTGAAAGTTTTGCCTTACT
The DNA here is from genome assembly GCF_023898315.1 of Schistocerca nitens. Taxonomy (NCBI): domain Eukaryota; kingdom Metazoa; phylum Arthropoda; class Insecta; order Orthoptera; family Acrididae; genus Schistocerca; species Schistocerca nitens. Next base: position 792,711,225 of record NC_064614.1, read on the forward strand.
GCCGTTGCAATAGCGATAGTGCACGAGTACTCGAAATGACAGTGCTCTCTTGATTTTGTCACTCGTGTTCCGCAGGCCGCAGTTTGCACTATCACTTCCTCACCAACACGTAATGTCGCCTCCCAGAGCGCAGACGTCCGCTGCTCTCTGTAGTCGAAAAGGGCAGTTGTTTTGAAGTGCGATGGATGAGCAGCCAGCCCCAGCAGAACAGGAAGCTGTGGCGTGCACTGTTTCTACAAATGCTAGGAACACTGGTGCCCATTGCAGCGCACGTAGCATGGCCGAGCGCTCTATGGCGCTGGTTTAAGGCACCAGTCTCTTCGTAGGCGTCGGTTCGAATCCCAGCGCTGCCAGGGGTTTTGCTGTAGTCGTGTTAACCTGCCGCTTTCTCTTCACGTGTAACCTCCTTGAGCTCACATATGTTTGTTACATGGAGCATTCTAGCTCCGCCTGACAGGTACAGCTATGATACTTTAGTGGTTACGGAAAGCCCAGGTTCGAAACCTGGTCACAGCACGAAAACGTCTCTCGATGCTGTCTCCTTAACTACGACAGCTACAGACAAGTGGCGTCGCTACCATACGGCGGGCACGGCATTTTCTTGTTGTGGATGGCCTAAAGAGACGCTTCCAGTGGGAGAGCAGTGGAAATACATGGCACAGCGATTGCCAAGACACTTACATTTCGGAGTGATCTTTGTACTACAAAGGAAACGTTTCGCCGCTCGTGCTCCAGCGGTAACGTGGCCGAGCGGTCTAAGGCGCTGGTTTTAGGCACCAGTCTCTTCGGAGGCGTGGGTTCGAATCCCACCGTTGCCAATTTTTACGTCTCACTTTTGTGCCGCTGCGGTGTGTTCTCGTGGCGTAGGACGCAGCTCTTGTGACGCGCGTGTTGTGTAGGTAGCGTGGCCGAGCGGTCTAAGGCGCTGGTTTCAGGCACCAGTCTCTTGAGAGGCGTGGGTTCCAACCCCACAGCTGCCAAACGTGTAATGTTTCCTGTGTCGAAGACGGCTGCGCTTATTGCCTGCAAAGAAAACAGCACAACAAGGCGTGAGCTTCTGCTTCGTGAATTGCCGTAGAACAGTGCGTGGTGCAACGACAGGATTTGGAGGCGCCTTTTGCTCTCATCATTGCTGGCGTTCGTCTCCACGAAATGCGTCCGGAGCACGCCGTTCTATAACGCGAGAGAGTGGATTTTTTACAGTTGTCGACAGTTAACCGTGCGTGGTTGCTGCGTTCGCTGGAAGAGCGCTGCCGCCGTTATCCGGTGTGGTCTAGTGGCTAGGATACCTGGCTCTCACCCAGGAGGCCCGGGTTCGATTCCCGGTACCGGAAATGCGCGTTTTTGTTGCTCCTCTTATGCGACTTGTCCCGACTTAGCTCGACTGACGCTACGCTGACGCGTGCAGAAAGCCACGTTAAGTATGATTCGTGGCAACACCTGACGGCGAGAGAGATGCGGCATCTATCCACTTGTTATCCAGCCACATACGGGTACCTGTAGTCAAGAGGCTTGGAGGACTGCAAGATATTGCCACGGAGGTGAATGCAGCTAACCACTGTAGTTAGTGTCCTGACAGCGCAGCAACGTTCATTTGCTCGTATACACGTGATGCGGACCGTGTCTGACACTGCTGTGGCGTACACCTTGGCCTAGGCTTTGCTGTGTATCGCCACTTGCATTCCTGCCAGCTGCTTTCGTGGGTGGCTTCGTGGCCGTGGCCGTGATCGTCTAGTGGTTAGGACATTGCGTTGTGGCCGCAATAACCCAGGTTCGAATCCTGGTCACGGCAATTTTGAAAGTTTTGCCTTACTGCCGTTGCAATAGCGATAGTGCACGAGTACTCGAAATGACAGTGCTCTCTTGATTTTGTCACTCGTGTTCCGCAGGCCGCAGTTTGCACTATCACTTCCTCACCAACACGTAATGTCGCCTCCCAGAGCGCAGACGTCCGCTGCTCTCTGTAGTCGAAAAGGGCAGTTGTTTTGAAGTGCGATGGATGAGCAGCCAGCCCCAGCAGAACAGGAAGCTGTGGCGTGCACTGTTTCTACAAATGCTAGGAACACTGGTGCCCATTGCAGCGCACGTAGCATGGCCGAGCGCTCTATGGCGCTGGTTTAAGGCACCAGTCTCTTCGTAGGCGTCGGTTCGAATCCCAGCGCTGCCAGGGGTTTTGCTGTAGTCGTGTTAACCTGCCGCTTTCTCTTCACGTGTAACCTCCTTGAGCTCACATATGTTTGTTACATGGAGCATTCTAGCTCCGCCTGACAGGTACAGCTATGATACTTTAGTGGTTACGGAAAGCCCAGGTTCGAAACCTGGTCACAGCACGAAAACGTCTCTCGATGCTGTCTCCTTAACTACGACAGCTACAGACAAGTGGCGTCGCTACCATACGGCGGGCACGGCATTTTCTTGTTGTGGATGGCCTAAAGAGACGCTTCCAGTGGGAGAGCAGTGGAAATACATGGCACAGCGATTGCCAAGACACTTACATTTCGGAGTGATCTTTGTACTACAAAGGAAACGTTTCGCCGCTCGTGCTCCAGCGGTAACGTGGCCGAGCGGTCTAAGGCGCTGGTTTTAGGCACCAGTCTCTTCGGAGGCGTGGGTTCGAATCCCACCGTTGCCAATTTTTACGTCTCACTTTTGTGCCGCTGCGGTGTGTTCTCGTGGCGTAGGACGCAGCTCTTGTGACGCGCGTGTTGTGTAGGTAGCGTGGCCGAGCGGTCTAAGGCGCTGGTTTCAGGCACCAGTCTCTTGAGAGGCGTGGGTTCCAACCCCACAGCTGCCAAACGTGTAATGTTTCCTGTGTCGAAGACGGCTGCGCTTATTGCCTGCAAAGAAAACAGCACAACAAGGCGTGAGCTTCTGCTTCGTGAATTGCCGTAGAACAGTGCGTGGTGCAACGACAGGATTTGGAGGCGCCTTTTGCTCTCATCATTGCTGGCGTTCGTCTCCACGAAATGCGTCCGGAGCACGCCGTTCTATAACGCGAGAGAGTGGATTTTTTACAGTTGTCGACAGTTAACCGTGCGTGGTTGCTGCGTTCGCTGGAAGAGCGCTGCCGCCGTTATCCGGTGTGGTCTAGTGGCTAGGATACCTGGCTCTCACCCAGGAGGCCCGGGTTCGATTCCCGGTACCGGAAATGCGCGTTTTTGTTGCTCCTCTTATGCGACTTGTCCCGACTTAGCTCGACTGACGCTACGCTGACGCGTGCAGAAAGCCACGTTAAGTATGATTCGTGGCAACACCTGACGGCGAGAGAGATGCGGCATCTATCCACTTGTTATCCAGCCACATACGGGTACCTGTAGTCAAGAGGCTTGGAGGACTGCAAGATATTGCCACGGAGGTGAATGCAGCTAACCACTGTAGTTAGTGTCCTGACAGCGCAGCAACGTTCATTTGCTCGTATACACGTGATGCGGACCGTGTCTGACACTGCTGTGGCGTACACCTTGGCCTAGGCTTTGCTGTGTATCGCCACTTGCATTCCTGCCAGCTGCTTTCGTGGGTGGCTTCGTGGCCGTGGCCGTGATCGTCTAGTGGTTAGGACATTGCGTTGTGGCCGCAATAACCCAGGTTCGAATCCTGGTCACGGCAATTTTGAAAGTTTTGCCTTACTGCCGTTGCAATAGCGATAGTGCACGAGTACTCGAAATGACAGTGCTCTCTTGATTTTGTCACTCGTGTTCCGCAGGCCGCAGTTTGCACTATCACTTCCTCACCAACACGTAATGTCGCCTCCCAGAGCGCAGACGTCCGCTGCTCTCTGTAGTCGAAAAGGGCAGTTGTTTTGAAGTGCGATGGATGAGCAGCCAGCCCCAGCAGAACAGGAAGCTGTGGCGTGCACTGTTTCTACAAATGCTAGGAACACTGGTGCCCATTGCAGCGCACGTAGCATGGCCGAGCGCTCTATGGCGCTGGTTTAAGGCACCAGTCTCTTCGTAGGCGTCGGTTCGAATCCCAGCGCTGCCAGGGGTTTTGCTGTAGTCGTGTTAACCTGCCGCTTTCTCTTCACGTGTAACCTCCTTGAGCTCACATATGTTTGTTACATGGAGCATTCTAGCTCCGCCTGACAGGTACAGCTATGATACTTTAGTGGTTACGGAAAGCCCAGGTTCGAAACCTGGTCACAGCACGAAAACGTCTCTCGATGCTGTCTCCTTAACTACGACAGCTACAGACAAGTGGCGTCGCTACCATACGGCGGGCACGGCATTTTCTTGTTGTGGATGGCCTAAAGAGACGCTTCCAGTGGGAGAGCAGTGGAAATACATGGCACAGCGATTGCCAAGACACTTACATTTCGGAGTGATCTTTGTACTACAAAGGAAACGTTTCGCCGCTCGTGCTCCAGCGGTAACGTGGCCGAGCGGTCTAAGGCGCTGGTTTTAGGCACCAGTCTCTTCGGAGGCGTGGGTTCGAATCCCACCGTTGCCAATTTTTACGTCTCACTTTTGTGCCGCTGCGGTGTGTTCTCGTGGCGTAGGACGCAGCTCTTGTGACGCGCGTGTTGTGTAGGTAGCGTGGCCGAGCGGTCTAAGGCGCTGGTTTCAGGCACCAGTCTCTTGAGAGGCGTGGGTTCCAACCCCACAGCTGCCAAACGTGTAATGTTTCCTGTGTCGAAGACGGCTGCGCTTATTGCCTGCAAAGAAAACAGCACAACAAGGCGTGAGCTTCTGCTTCGTGAATTGCCGTAGAACAGTGCGTGGTGCAACGACAGGATTTGGAGGCGCCTTTTGCTCTCATCATTGCTGGCGTTCGTCTCCACGAAATGCGTCCGGAGCACGCCGTTCTATAACGCGAGAGAGTGGATTTTTTACAGTTGTCGACAGTTAACCGTGCGTGGTTGCTGTGTTCGCTGGAAGAGCGCTGCCGCCGTTATCCGGTGTGGTCTAGTGGCTAGGATACCTGGCTCTCACCCAGGAGGCCCGGGTTCGATTCCCGGTACCGGAAATGCGCGTTTTTGTTGCTCCTCTTATGCGACTTGTCCCGACTTAGCTCGACTGACGCTACGCTGACGCGTGCAGAAAGCCACGTTAAGTATGATTCGTGGCAACACCTGACGGCGAGAGAGATGCGGCATCTATCCACTTGTTATCCAGCCACATACGGGTACCTGTAGTCAAGAGGCTTGGAGGACTGCAAGATATTGCCACGGAGGTGAATGCAGCTAACCACTGTAGTTAGTGTCCTGACAGCGCAGCAACGTTCATTTGCTCGTATACACGTGATGCGGACCGTGTCTGACACTGCTGTGGCGTACACCTTGGCCTAGGCTTTGCTGTGTATCGCCACTTGCATTCCTGCCAGCTGCTTTCGTGGGTGGCTTCGTGGCCGTGGCCGTGATCGTCTAGTGGTTAGGACATTGCGTTGTGGCCGCAATAACCCAGGTTCGAATCCTGGTCACGGCAATTTTGAAAGTTTTGCCTTACTGCCGTTGCAATAGCGATAGTGCACGAGTACTCGAAATGACAGTGCTCTCTTGATTTTGTCACTCGTGTTCCGCAGGCCGCAGTTTGCACTATCACTTCCTCACCAACACGTAATGTCGCCTCCCAGAGCGCAGACGTCCGCTGCTCTCTGTAGTCGAAAAGGGCAGTTGTTTTGAAGTGCGATGGATGAGCAGCCAGCCCCAGCAGAACAGGAAGCTGTGGCGTGCACTGTTTCTACAAATGCTAGGAACACTGGTGCCCATTGCAGCGCACGTAGCATGGCCGAGCGCTCTATGGCGCTGGTTTAAGGCACCAGTCTCTTCGTAGGCGTCGGTTCGAATCCCAGCGCTGCCAGGGGTTTTGCTGTAGTCGTGTTAACCTGCCGCTTTCTCTTCACGTGTAACCTCCTTGAGCTCACATATGTTTGTTACATGGAGCATTCTAGCTCCGCCTGACAGGTACAGCTATGATACTTTAGTGGTTACGGAAAGCCCAGGTTCGAAACCTGGTCACAGCACGAAAACGTCTCTCGATGCTGTCTCCTTAACTACGACAGCTACAGACAAGTGGCGTCGCTACCATACGGCGGGCACGGCATTTTCTTGTTGTGGATGGCCTAAAGAGACGCTTCCAGTGGGAGAGCAGTGGAAATACATGGCACAGCGATTGCCAAGACACTTACATTTCGGAGTGATCTTTGTACTACAAAGGAAACGTTTCGCCGCTCGTGCTCCAGCGGTAACGTGGCCGAGCGGTCTAAGGCGCTGGTTTTAGGCACCAGTCTCTTCGGAGGCGTGGGTTCGAATCCCACCGTTGCCAATTTTTACGTCTCACTTTTGTGCCGCTGCGGTGTGTTCTCGTGGCGTAGGACGCAGCTCTTGTGACGCGCGTGTTGTGTAGGTAGCGTGGCCGAGCGGTCTAAGGCGCTGGTTTCAGGCACCAGTCTCTTGAGAGGCGTGGGTTCCAACCCCACAGCTGCCAAACGTGTAATGTTTCCTGTGTCGAAGACGGCTGCGCTTATTGCCTGCAAAGAAAACAGCACAACAAGGCGTGAGCTTCTGCTTCGTGAATTGCCGTAGAACAGTGCGTGGTGCAACGACAGGATTTGGAGGCGCCTTTTGCTCTCATCATTGCTGGCGTTCGTCTCCACGAAATGCGTCCGGAGCACGCCGTTCTATAACGCGAGAGAGTGGATTTTTTACAGTTGTCGACAGTTAACCGTGCGTGGTTGCTGTGTTCGCTGGAAGAGCGCTGCCGCCGTTATCCGGTGTGGTCTAGTGGCTAGGATACCTGGCTCTCACCCAGGAGGCCCGGGTTCGATTCCCGGTACCGGAAATGCGCGTTTTTGTTGCTCCTCTTATGCGACTTGTCCCGACTTAGCTCGACTGACGCTACGCTGACGCGTGCAGAAAGCCACGTTAAGTATGATTCGTGGCAACACCTGACGGCGAGAGAGATGCGGCATCTATCCACTTGTTATCCAGCCACATACGGGTACCTGTAGTCAAGAGGCTTGGAGGACTGCAAGATATTGCCACGGAGGTGAATGCAGCTAACCACTGTAGTTAGTGTCCTGACAGCGCAGCAACGTTCATTTGCTCGTATACACGTGATGCGGACCGTGTCTGACACTGCTGTGGCGTACACCTTGGCCTAGGCTTTGCTGTGTATCGCCACTTGCATTCCTGCCAGCTGCTTTCGTGGGTGGCTTCGTGGCCGTGGCCGTGATCGTCTAGTGGTTAGGACATTGCGTTGTGGCCGCAATAACCCAGGTTCGAATCCTGGTCACGGCAATTTTGAAAGTTTTGCCTTACTGCCGTTGCAATAGCGATAGTGCACGAGTACTCGAAATGACAGTGCTCTCTTGATTTTGTCACTCGTGTTCCGCAGGCCGCAGTTTGCACTATCACTTCCTCACCAACACGTAATGTCGCCTCCCAGAGCGCAGACGTCCGCTGCTCTCTGTAGTCGAAAAGGGCAGTTGTTTTGAAGTGCGATGGATGAGCAGCCAGCCCCAGCAGAACAGGAAGCTGTGGCGTGCACTGTTTCTACAAATGCTAGGAACACTGGTGCCCATTGCAGCGCACGTAGCATGGCCGAGCGCTCTATGGCGCTGGTTTAAGGCACCAGTCTCTTCGTAGGCGTCGGTTCGAATCCCAGCGCTGCCAGGGGTTTTGCTGTAGTCGTGTTAACCTGCCGCTTTCTCTTCACGTGTAACCTCCTTGAGCTCACATATGTTTGTTACATGGAGCATTCTAGCTCCGCCTGACAGGTACAGCTATGATACTTTAGTGGTTACGGAAAGCCCAGGTTCGAAACCTGGTCACAGCACGAAAACGTCTCTCGATGCTGTCTCCTTAACTACGACAGCTACAGACAAGTGGCGTCGCTACCATACGGCGGGCACGGCATTTTCTTGTTGTGGATGGCCTAAAGAGACGCTTCCAGTGGGAGAGCAGTGGAAATACATGGCACAGCGATTGCCAAGACACTTACATTTCGGAGTGATCTTTGTACTACAAAGGAAACGTTTCGCCGCTCGTGCTCCAGCGGTAACGTGGCCGAGCGGTCTAAGGCGCTGGTTTTAGGCACCAGTCTCTTCGGAGGCGTGGGTTCGAATCCCACCGTTGCCAATTTTTACGTCTCACTTTTGTGCCGCTGCGGTGTGTTCTCGTGGCGTAGGACGCAGCTCTTGTGACGCGCGTGTTGTGTAGGTAGCGTGGCCGAGCGGTCTAAGGCGCTGGTTTCAGGCACCAGTCTCTTGAGAGGCGTGGGTTCCAACCCCACAGCTGCCAAACGTGTAATGTTTCCTGTGTCGAAGACGGCTGCGCTTATTGCCTGCAAAGAAAACAGCACAACAAGGCGTGAGCTTCTGCTTCGTGAATTGCCGTAGAACAGTGCGTGGTGCAACGACAGGATTTGGAGGCGCCTTTTGCTCTCATCATTGCTGGCGTTCGTCTCCACGAAATGCGTCCGGAGCACGCCGTTCTATAACGCGAGAGAGTGGATTTTTTACAGTTGTCGACAGTTAACCGTGCGTGGTTGCTGCGTTCGCTGGAAGAGCGCTGCCGCCGTTATCCGGTGTGGTCTAGTGGCTAGGATACCTGGCTCTCACCCAGGAGGCCCGGGTTCGATTCCCGGTACCGGAAATGCGCGTTTTTGTTGCTCCTCTTATGCGACTTGTCCCGACTTAGCTCGACTGACGCTACGCTGACGCGTGCAGAAAGCCACGTTAAGTATGATTCGTGGCAACACCTGACGGCGAGAGAGATGCGGCATCTATCCACTTGTTATCCAGCCACATACGGGTACCTGTAGTCAAGAGGCTTGGAGGACTGCAAGATATTGCCACGGAGGTGAATGCAGCTAACCACTGTAGTTAGTGTCCTGACAGCGCAGCAACGTTCATTTGCTCGTATACACGTGATGCGGACCGTGTCTGACACTGCTGTGGCGTACACCTTGGCCTAGGCTTTGCTGTGTATCGCCACTTGCATTCCTGCCAGCTGCTTTCGTGGGTGGCTTCGTGGCCGTGGCCGTGATCGTCTAGTGGTTAGGACATTGCGTTGTGGCCGCAATAACCCAGGTTCGAATCCTGGTCACGGCAATTTTGAAAGTTTTGCCTTACTGCCGTTGCAATAGCGATAGTGCACGAGTACTCGAAATGACAGTGCTCTCTTGATTTTGTCACTCGTGTTCCGCAGGCCGCAGTTTGCACTATCACTTCCTCACCAACACGTAATGTCGCCTCCCAGAGCGCAGACGTCCGCTGCTCTCTGTAGTCGAAAAGGGCAGTTGTTTTGAAGTGCGATGGATGAGCAGCCAGCCCCAGCAGAACAGGAAGCTGTGGCGTGCACTGTTTCTACAAATGCTAGGAACACTGGTGCCCATTGCAGCGCACGTAGCATGGCCGAGCGCTCTATGGCGCTGGTTTAAGGCACCAGTCTCTTCGTAGGCGTCGGTTCGAATCCCAGCGCTGCCAGGGGTTTTGCTGTAGTCGTGTTAACCTGCCGCTTTCTCTTCACGTGTAACCTCCTTGAGCTCACATATGTTTGTTACATGGAGCATTCTAGCTCCGCCTGACAGGTACAGCTATGATACTTTAGTGGTTACGGAAAGCCCAGGTTCGAAACCTGGTCACAGCACGAAAACGTCTCTCGATGCTGTCTCCTTAACTACGACAGCTACAGACAAGTGGCGTCGCTACCATACGGCGGGCACGGCATTTTCTTGTTGTGGATGGCCTAAAGAGACGCTTCCAGTGGGAGAGCAGTGGAAATACATGGCACAGCGATTGCCAAGACACTTACATTTCGGAGTGATCTTTGTACTACAAAGGAAACGTTTCGCCGCTCGTGCTCCAGCGGTAACGTGGCCGAGCGGTCTAAGGCGCTGGTTTTAGGCACCAGTCTCTTCGGAGGCGTGGGTTCGAATCCCACCGTTGCCAATTTTTACGTCTCACTTTTGTGCCGCTGCGGTGTGTTCTCGTGGCGTAGGACGCAGCTCTTGTGACGCGCGTGTTGTGTAGGTAGCGTGGCCGAGCGGTCTAAGGCGCTGGTTTCAGGCACCAGTCTCTTGAGAGGCGTGGGTTCCAACCCCACAGCTGCCAAACGTGTAATGTTTCCTGTGTCGAAGACGGCTGCGCTTATTGCCTGCAAAGAAAACAGCACAACAAGGCGTGAGCTTCTGCTTCGTGAATTGCCGTAGAACAGTGCGTGGTGCAACGACAGGATTTGGAGGCGCCTTTTGCTCTCATCATTGCTGGCGTTCGTCTCCACGAAATGCGTCCGGAGCACGCCGTTCTATAACGCGAGAGAGTGGATTTTTTACAGTTGTCGACAGTTAACCGTGCGTGGTTGCTGCGTTCGCTGGAAGAGCGCTGCCGCCGTTATCCGGTGTGGTCTAGTGGCTAGGATACCTGGCTCTCACCCAGGAGGCCCGGGTTCGATTCCCGGTACCGGAAATGCGCGTTTTTGTTGCTCCTCTTATGCGACTTGTCCCGACTTAGCTCGACTGACGCTACGCTGACGCGTGCAGAAAGCCACGTTAAGTATGATTCGTGGCAACACCTGACGGCGAGAGAGATGCGGCATCTATCCACTTGTTATCCAGCCACATACGGGTACCTGTAGTCAAGAGGCTTGGAGGACTGCAAGATATTGCCACGGAGGTGAATGCAGCTAACCACTGTAGTTAGTGTCCTGACAGCGCAGCAACGTTCATTTGCTCGTATACACGTGATGCGGACCGTGTCTGACACTGCTGTGGCGTACACCTTGGCCTAGGCTTTGCTGTGTATCGCCACTTGCATTCCTGCCAGCTGCTTTCGTGGGTGGCTTCGTGGCCGTGGCCGTGATCGTCTAGTGGTTAGGACATTGCGTTGTGGCCGCAATAACCCAGGTTCGAATCCTGGTCACGGCAATTTTGAAAGTTTTGCCTTACTGCCGTTGCAATAGCGATAGTGCACGAGTACTCGAAATGACAGTGCTCTCTTGATTTTGTCACTCGTGTTCCGCAGGCCGCAGTTTGCACTATCACTTCCTCACCAACACGTAATGTCGCCTCCCAGAGCGCAGACGTCCGCTGCTCTCTGTAGTCGAAAAGGGCAGTTGTTTTGAAGTGCGATGGATGAGCAGCCAGCCCCAGCAGAACAGGAAGCTGTGGCGTGCACTGTTTCTACAAATGCTAGGAACACTGGTGCCCATTGCAGCGCACGTAGCATGGCCGAGCGCTCTATGGCGCTGGTTTAAGGCACCAGTCTCTTCGTAGGCGTCGGTTCGAATCCCAGCGCTGCCAGGGGTTTTGCTGTAGTCGTGTTAACCTGCCGCTTTCTCTTCACGTGTAACCTCCTTGAGCTCACATATGTTTGTTACATGGAGCATTCTAGCTCCGCCTGACAGGTACAGCTATGATACTTTAGTGGTTACGGAAAGCCCAGGTTCGAAACCTGGTCACAGCACGAAAACGTCTCTCGATGCTGTCTCCTTAACTACGACAGCTACAGACAAGTGGCGTCGCTACCATACGGCGGGCACGGCATTTTCTTGTTGTGGATGGCCTAAAGAGACGCTTCCAGTGGGAGAGCAGTGGAAATACATGGCACAGCGATTGCCAAGACACTTACATTTCGGAGTGATCTTTGTACTACAAAGGAAACGTTTCGCCGCTCGTGCTCCAGCGGTAACGTGGCCGAGCGGTCTAAGGCGCTGGTTTTAGGCACCAGTCTCTTCGGAGGCGTGGGTTCGAATCCCACCGTTGCCAATTTTTACGTCTCACTTTTGTGCCGCTGCGGTGTGTTCTCGTGGCGTAGGACGCAGCTCTTGTGACGCGCGTGTTGTGTAGGTAGCGTGGCCGAGCGGTCTAAGGCGCTGGTTTCAGGCACCAGTCTCTTGAGAGGCGTGGGTTCCAACCCCACAGCTGCCAAACGTGTAATGTTTCCTGTGTCGAAGACGGCTGCGCTTATTGCCTGCAAAGAAAACAGCACAACAAGGCGTGAGCTTCTGCTTCGTGAATTGCCGTAGAACAGTGCGTGGTGCAACGACAGGATTTGGAGGCGCCTTTTGCTCTCATCATTGCTGGCGTTCGTCTCCACGAAATGCGTCCGGAGCACGCCGTTCTATAACGCGAGAGAGTGGATTTTTTACAGTTGTCGACAGTTAACCGTGCGTGGTTGCTGTGTTCGCTGGAAGAGCGCTGCCGCCGTTATCCGGTGTGGTCTAGTGGCTAGGATACCTGGCTCTCACCCAGGAGGCCCGGGTTCGATTCCCGGTACCGGAAATGCGCGTTTTTGTTGCTCCTCTTATGCGACTTGTCCCGACTTAGCTCGACTGACGCTACGCTGACGCGTGCAGAAAGCCACGTTAAGTATGATTCGTGGCAACACCTGACGGCGAGAGAGATGCGGCATCTATCCACTTGTTATCCAGCCACATACGGGTACCTGTAGTCAAGAGGCTTGGAGGACTGCAAGATATTGCCACGGAGGTGAATGCAGCTAACCACTGTAGTTAGTGTCCTGACAGCGCAGCAACGTTCATTTGCTCGTATACACGTGATGCGGACCGTGTCTGACACTGCTGTGGCGTACACCTTGGCCTAGGCTTTGCTGTGTATCGCCACTTGCATTCCTGCCAGCTGCTTTCGTGGGTGGCTTCGTGGCCGTGGCCGTGATCGTCTAGTGGTTAGGACATTGCGTTGTGGCCGCAATAACCCAGGTTCGAATCCTGGTCACGGCAATTTTGAAAGTTTTGCCTTACTGCCGTTGCAATAGCGATAGTGCACGAGTACTCGAAATGACAGTGCTCTCTTGATTTTGTCACTCGTGTTCCGCAGGCCGCAGTTTGCACTATCACTTCCTCACCAACACGTAATGTCGCCTCCCAGAGCGCAGACGTCCGCTGCTCTCTGTAGTCGAAAAGGGCAGTTGTTTTGAAGTGCGATGGATGAGCAGCCAGCCCCAGCAGAACAGGAAGCTGTGGCGTGCACTGTTTCTACAAATGCTAGGAACACTGGTGCCCATTGCAGCGCACGTAGCATGGCCGAGCGCTCTATGGCGCTGGTTTAAGGCACCAGTCTCTTCGTAGGCGTCGGTTCGAATCCCAGCGCTGCCAGGGGTTTTGCTGTAGTCGTGTTAACCTGCCGCTTTCTCTTCACGTGTAACCTCCTTGAGCTCACATATGTTTGTTACATGGAGCATTCTAGCTCCGCCTGACAGGTACAGCTATGATACTTTAGTGGTTACGGAAAGCCCAGGTTCGAAACCTGGTCACAGCACGAAAACGTCTCTCGATGCTGTCTCCTTAACTACGACAGCTACAGACAAGTGGCGTCGCTACCATACGGCGGGCACGGCATTTTCTTGTTGTGGATGGCCTAAAGAGACGCTTCCAGTGGGAGAGCAGTGGAAATACATGGCACAGCGATTGCCAAGACACTTACATTTCGGAGTGATCTTTGTACTACAAAGGAAACGTTTCGCCGCTCGTGCTCCAGCGGTAACGTGGCCGAGCGGTCTAAGGCGCTGGTTTTAGGCACCAGTCTCTTCGGAGGCGTGGGTTCGAATCCCACCGTTGCCAATTTTTACGTCTCACTTTTGTGCCGCTGCGGTGTGTTCTCGTGGCGTAGGACGCAGCTCTTGTGACGCGCGTGTTGTGTAGGTAGCGTGGCCGAGCGGTCTAAGGCGCTGGTTTCAGGCACCAGTCTCTTGAGAGGCGTGGGTTCCAACCCCACAGCTGCCAAACGTGTAATGTTTCCTGTGTCGAAGACGGCTGCGCTTATTGCCTGCAAAGAAAACAGCACAACAAGGCGTGAGCTTCTGCTTCGTGAATTGCCGTAGAACAGTGCGTGGTGCAACGACAGGATTTGGAGGCGCCTTTTGCTCTCATCATTGCTGGCGTTCGTCTCCACGAAATGCGTCCGGAGCACGCCGTTCTATAACGCGAGAGAGTGGATTTTTTACAGTTGTCGACAGTTAACCGTGCGTGGTTGCTGCGTTCGCTGGAAGAGCGCTGCCGCCGTTATCCGGTGTGGTCTAGTGGCTAGGATACCTGGCTCTCACCCAGGAGGCCCGGGTTCGATTCCCGGTACCGGAAATGCGCGTTTTTGTTGCTCCTCTTATGCGACTTGTCCCGACTTAGCTCGACTGACGCTACGCTGACGCGTGCAGAAAGCCACGTTAAGTATGATTCGTGGCAACACCTGACGGCGAGAGAGATGCGGCATCTATCCACTTGTTATCCAGCCACATACGGGTACCTGTAGTCAAGAGGCTTGGAGGACTGCAAGATATTGCCACGGAGGTGAATGCAGCTAACCACTGTAGTTAGTGTCCTGACAGCGCAGCAACGTTCATTTGCTCGTATACACGTGATGCGGACCGTGTCTGACACTGCTGTGGCGTACACCTTGGCCTAGGCTTTGCTGTGTATCGCCACTTGCATTCCTGCCAGCTGCTTTCGTGGGTGGCTTCGTGGCCGTGGCCGTGATCGTCTAGTGGTTAGGACATTGCGTTGTGGCCGCAATAACCCAGGTTCGAATCCTGGTCACGGCAATTTTGAAAGTTTTGCCTTACTGCCGTTGCAATAGCGATAGTGCACGAGTACTCGAAATGACAGTGCTCTCTTGATTTTGTCACTCGTGTTCCGCAGGCCGCAGTTTGCACTATCACTTCCTCACCAACACGTAATGTCGCCTCCCAGAGCGCAGACGTCCGCTGCTCTCTGTAGTCGAAAAGGGCAGTTGTTTTGAAGTGCGATGGATGAGCAGCCAGCCCCAGCAGAACAGGAAGCTGTGGCGTGCACTGTTTCTACAAATGCTAGGAACACTGGTGCCCATTGCAGCGCACGTAGCATGGCCGAGCGCTCTATGGCGCTGGTTTAAGGCACCAGTCTCTTCGTAGGCGTCGGTTCGAATCCCAGCGCTGCCAGGGGTTTTGCTGTAGTCGTGTTAACCTGCCGCTTTCTCTTCACGTGTAACCTCCTTGAGCTCACATATGTTTGTTACATGGAGCATTCTAGCTCCGCCTGACAGGTACAGCTATGATACTTTAGTGGTTACGGAAAGCCCAGGTTCGAAACCTGGTCACAGCACGAAAACGTCTCTCGATGCTGTCTCCTTAACTACGACAGCTACAGACAAGTGGCGTCGCTACCATACGGCGGGCACGGCATTTTCTTGTTGTGGATGGCCTAAAGAGACGCTTCCAGTGGGAGAGCAGTGGAAATACATGGCACAGCGATTGCCAAGACACTTACATTTCGGAGTGATCTTTGTACTACAAAGGAAACGTTTCGCCGCTCGTGCTCCAGCGGTAACGTGGCCGAGCGGTCTAAGGCGCTGGTTTTAGGCACCAGTCTCTTCGGAGGCGTGGGTTCGAATCCCACCGTTGCCAATTTTTACGTCTCACTTTTGTGCCGCTGCGGTGTGTTCTCGTGGCGTAGGACGCAGCTCTTGTGACGCGCGTGTTGTGTAGGTAGCGTGGCCGAGCGGTCTAAGGCGCTGGTTTCAGGCACCAGTCTCTTGAGAGGCGTGGGTTCCAACCCCACAGCTGCCAAACGTGTAATGTTTCCTGTGTCGAAGACGGCTGCGCTTATTGCCTGCAAAGAAAACAGCACAACAAGGCGTGAGCTTCTGCTTCGTGAATTGCCGTAGAACAGTGCGTGGTGCAACGACAGGATTTGGAGGCGCCTTTTGCTCTCATCATTGCTGGCGTTCGTCTCCACGAAATGCGTCCGGAGCACGCCGTTCTATAACGCGAGAGAGTGGATTTTTTACAGTTGTCGACAGTTAACCGTGCGTGGTTGCTGCGTTCGCTGGAAAGCTCGACTGACGCTACGCTGACGCGTGCAGAAAGCCACGTTAAGTATGATTCGTGGCAACACCTGACGGCGAGAGAGATGCGGCATCTATCCACTTGTTATCCAGCCACATACGGGTACCTGTAGTCAAGAGGCTTGGAGGACTGCAAGATATTGCCACGGAGGTGAATGCAGCTAACCACTGTAGTTAGTGTCCTGACAGCGCAGCAACGTTCATTTGCTCGTATACACGTGATGCGGACCGTGTCTGACACTGCTGTGGCGTACACCTTGGCCTAGGCTTTGCTGTGTATCGCCACTTGCATTCCTGCCAGCTGCTTTCGTGGGTGGCTTCGTGGCCGTGGCCGTGATCGTCTAGTGGTTAGGACATTGCGTTGTGGCCGCAATAACCCAGGTTCGAATCCTGGTCACGGCAATTTTGAAAGTTTTGCCTTACTGCCGTTGCAATAGCGATAGTGCACGAGTACTCGAAATGACAGTGCTCTCTTGATTTTGTCACTCGTGTTCCGCAGGCCGCAGTTTGCACTATCACTTCCTCACCAACACGTAATGTCGCCTCCCAGAGCGCAGACGTCCGCTGCTCTCTGTAGTCGAAAAGGGCAGTTGTTTTGAAGTGCGATGGATGAGCAGCCAGCCCCAGCAGAACAGGAAGCTGTGGCGTGCACTGTTTCTACAAATGCTAGGAACACTGGTGCCCATTGCAGCGCACGTAGCATGGCCGAGCGCTCTATGGCGCTGGTTTAAGGCACCAGTCTCTTCGTAGGCGTCGGTTCGAATCCCAGCGCTGCCAGGGGTTTTGCTGTAGTCGTGTTAACCTGCCGCTTTCTCTTCACGTGTAACCTCCTTGAGCTCACATATGTTTGTTACATGGAGCATTCTAGCTCCGCCTGACAGGTACAGCTATGATACTTTAGTGGTTACGGAAAGCCCAGGTTCGAAACCTGGTCACAGCACGAAAACGTCTCTCGATGCTGTCTCCTTAACTACGACAGCTACAGACAAGTGGCGTCGCTACCATACGGCGGGCACGGCATTTTCTTGTTGTGGATGGCCTAAAGAGACGCTTCCAGTGGGAGAGCAGTGGAAATACATGGCACAGCGATTGCCAAGACACTTACATTTCGGAGTGATCTTTGTACTACAAAGGAAACGTTTCGCCGCTCGTGCTCCAGCGGTAACGTGGCCGAGCGGTCTAAGGCGCTGGTTTTAGGCACCAGTCTCTTCGGAGGCGTGGGTTCGAATCCCACCGTTGCCAATTTTTACGTCTCACTTTTGTGCCGCTGCGGTGTGTTCTCGTGGCGTAGGACGCAGCTCTTGTGACGCGCGTGTTGTGTAGGTAGCGTGGCCGAGCGGTCTAAGGCGCTGGTTTCAGGCACCAGTCTCTTGAGAGGCGTGGGTTCCAACCCCACAGCTGCCAAACGTGTAATGTTTCCTGTGTCGAAGACGGCTGCGCTTATTGCCTGCAAAGAAAACAGCACAACAAGGCGTGAGCTTCTGCTTCGTGAATTGCCGTAGAACAGTGCGTGGTGCAACGACAGGATTTGGAGGCGCCTTTTGCTCTCATCATTGCTGGCGTTCGTCTCCACGAAATGCGTCCGGAGCACGCCGTTCTATAACGCGAGAGAGTGGATTTTTTACAGTTGTCGACAGTTAACCGTGCGTGGTTGCTGCGTTCGCTGGAAGAGCGCTGCCGCCGTTATCCGGTGTGGTCTAGTGGCTAGGATACCTGGCTCTCACCCAGGAGGCCCGGGTTCGATTCCCGGTACCGGAAATGCGCGTTTTTGTTGCTCCTCTTATGCGACTTGTCCCGACTTAGCTCGACTGACGCTACGCTGACGCGTGCAGAAAGCCACGTTAAGTATGATTCGTGGCAACACCTGACGGCGAGAGAGATGCGGCATCTATCCACTTGTTATCCAGCCACATACGGGTACCTGTAGTCAAGAGGCTTGGAGGACTGCAAGATATTGCCACGGAGGTGAATGCAGCTAACCACTGTAGTTAGTGTCCTGACAGCGCAGCAACGTTCATTTGCTCGTATACACGTGATGCGGACCGTGTCTGACACTGCTGTGGCGTACACCTTGGCCTAGGCTTTGCTGTGTATCGCCACTTGCATTCCTGCCAGCTGCTTTCGTGGGTGGCTTCGTGGCCGTGGCCGTGATCGTCTAGTGGTTAGGACATTGCGTTGTGGCCGCAATAACCCAGGTTCGAATCCTGGTCACGGCAATTTTGAAAGTTTTGCCTTACTGCCGTTGCAATAGCGATAGTGCACGAGTACTCGAAATGACAGTGCTCTCTTGATTTTGTCACTCGTGTTCCGCAGGCCGCAGTTTGCACTATCACTTCCTCACCAACACGTAATGTCGCCTCCCAGAGCGCAGACGTCCGCTGCTCTCTGTAGTCGAAAAGGGCAGTTGTTTTGAAGTGCGATGGATGAGCAGCCAGCCCCAGCAGAACAGGAAGCTGTGGCGTGCACTGTTTCTACAAATGCTAGGAACACTGGTGCCCATTGCAGCGCACGTAGCATGGCCGAGCGCTCTATGGCGCTGGTTTAAGGCACCAGTCTCTTCGTAGGCGTCGGTTCGAATCCCAGCGCTGCCAGGGGTTTTGCTGTAGTCGTGTTAACCTGCCGCTTTCTCTTCACGTGTAACCTCCTTGAGCTCACATATGTTTGTTACATGGAGCATTCTAGCTCCGCCTGACAGGTACAGCTATGATACTTTAGTGGTTACGGAAAGCCCAGGTTCGAAACCTGGTCACAGCACGAAAACGTCTCTCGATGCTGTCTCCTTAACTACGACAGCTACAGACAAGTGGCGTCGCTACCATACGGCGGGCACGGCATTTTCTTGTTGTGGATGGCCTAAAGAGACGCTTCCAGTGGGAGAGCAGTGGAAATACATGGCACAGCGATTGCCAAGACACTTACATTTCGGAGTGATCTTTGTACTACAAAGGAAACGTTTCGCCGCTCGTGCTCCAGCGGTAACGTGGCCGAGCGGTCTAAGGCGCTGGTTTTAGGCACCAGTCTCTTCGGAGGCGTGGGTTCGAATCCCACCGTTGCCAATTTTTACGTCTCACTTTTGTGCCGCTGCGGTGTGTTCTCGTGGCGTAGGACGCAGCTCTTGTGACGCGCGTGTTGTGTAGGTAGCGTGGCCGAGCGGTCTAAGGCGCTGGTTTCAGGCACCAGTCTCTTGAGAGGCGTGGGTTCCAACCCCACAGCTGCCAAACGTGTAATGTTTCCTGTGTCGAAGACGGCTGCGCTTATTGCCTGCAAAGAAAACAGCACAACAAGGCGTGAGCTTCTGCTTCGTGAATTGCCGTAGAACAGTGCGTGGTGCAACGACAGGATTTGGAGGCGCCTTTTGCTCTCATCATTGCTGGCGTTCGTCTCCACGAAATGCGTCCGGAGCACGCCGTTCTATAACGCGAGAGAGTGGATTTTTTACAGTTGTCGACAGTTAACCGTGCGTGGTTGCTGCGTTCGCTGGAAAGCTCGACTGACGCTACGCTGACGCGTGCAGAAAGCCACGTTAAGTATGATTCGTGGCAACACCTGACGGCGAGAGAGATGCGGCATCTATCCACTTGTTATCCAGCCACATACGGGTACCTGTAGTCAAGAGGCTTGGAGGACTGCAAGATATTGCCACGGAGGTGAATGCAGCTAACCACTGTAGTTAGTGTCCTGACAGCGCAGCAACGTTCATTTGCTCGTATACACGTGATGCGGACCGTGTCTGACACTGCTGTGGCGTACACCTTGGCCTAGGCTTTGCTGTGTATCGCCACTTGCATTCCTGCCAGCTGCTTTCGTGGGTGGCTTCGTGGCCGTGGCCGTGATCGTCTAGTGGTTAGGACATTGCGTTGTGGCCGCAATAACCCAGGTTCGAATCCTGGTCACGGCAATTTTGAAAGTTTTGCCTTACTGCCGTTGCAATAGCGATAGTGCACGAGTACTCGAAATGACAGTGCTCTCTTGATTTTGTCACTCGTGTTCCGCAGGCCGCAGTTTGCACTATCACTTCCTCACCAACACGTAATGTCGCCTCCCAGAGCGCAGACGTCCGCTGCTCTCTGTAGTCGAAAAGGGCAGTTGTTTTGAAGTGCGATGGATGAGCAGCCAGCCCCAGCAGAACAGGAAGCTGTGGCGTGCACTGTTTCTACAAATGCTAGGAACACTGGTGCCCATTGCAGCGCACGTAGCATGGCCGAGCGCTCTATGGCGCTGGTTTAAGGCACCAGTCTCTTCGTAGGCGTCGGTTCGAATCCCAGCGCTGCCAGGGGTTTTGCTGTAGTCGTGTTAACCTGCCGCTTTCTCTTCACGTGTAACCTCCTTGAGCTCACATATGTTTGTTACATGGAGCATTCTAGCTCCGCCTGACAGGTACAGCTATGATACTTTAGTGGTTACGGAAAGCCCAGGTTCGAAACCTGGTCACAGCACGAAAACGTCTCTCGATGCTGTCTCCTTAACTACGACAGCTACAGACAAGTGGCGTCGCTACCATACGGCGGGCACGGCATTTTCTTGTTGTGGATGGCCTAAAGAGACGCTTCCAGTGGGAGAGCAGTGGAAATACATGGCACAGCGATTGCCAAGACACTTACATTTCGGAGTGATCTTTGTACTACAAAGGAAACGTTTCGCCGCTCGTGCTCCAGCGGTAACGTGGCCGAGCGGTCTAAGGCGCTGGTTTTAGGCACCAGTCTCTTCGGAGGCGTGGGTTCGAATCCCACCGTTGCCAATTTTTACGTCTCACTTTTGTGCCGCTGCGGTGTGTTCTCGTGGCGTAGGACGCAGCTCTTGTGACGCGCGTGTTGTGTAGGTAGCGTGGCCGAGCGGTCTAAGGCGCTGGTTTCAGGCACCAGTCTCTTGAGAGGCGTGGGTTCCAACCCCACAGCTGCCAAACGTGTAATGTTTCCTGTGTCGAAGACGGCTGCGCTTATTGCCTGCAAAGAAAACAGCACAACAAGGCGTGAGCTTCTGCTTCGTGAATTGCCGTAGAACAGTGCGTGGTGCAACGACAGGATTTGGAGGCGCCTTTTGCTCTCATCATTGCTGGCGTTCGTCTCCACGAAATGCGTCCGGAGCACGCCGTTCTATAACGCGAGAGAGTGGATTTTTTACAGTTGTCGACAGTTAACCGTGCGTGGTTGCTGTGTTCGCTGGAAGAGCGCTGCCGCCGTTATCCGGTGTGGTCTAGTGGCTAGGATACCTGGCTCTCACCCAGGAGGCCCGGGTTCGATTCCCGGTACCGGAAATGCGCGTTTTTGTTGCTCCTCTTATGCGA
Source organism: Schistocerca nitens (assembly GCF_023898315.1). Classification (NCBI taxonomy): domain Eukaryota; kingdom Metazoa; phylum Arthropoda; class Insecta; order Orthoptera; family Acrididae; genus Schistocerca; species Schistocerca nitens. Next base: position 792,732,279 of record NC_064614.1, read on the forward strand.
CTTGTCCCGACTTAGCTCGACTGACGCTACGCTGACGCGTGCAGAAAGCCACGTTAAGTATGATTCGTGGCAACACCTGACGGCGAGAGAGATGCGGCATCTATCCACTTGTTATCCAGCCACATACGGGTACCTGTAGTCAAGAGGCTTGGAGGACTGCAAGATATTGCCACGGAGGTGAATGCAGCTAACCACTGTAGTTAGTGTCCTGACAGCGCAGCAACGTTCATTTGCTCGTATACACGTGATGCGGACCGTGTCTGACACTGCTGTGGCGTACACCTTGGCCTAGGCTTTGCTGTGTATCGCCACTTGCATTCCTGCCAGCTGCTTTCGTGGGTGGCTTCGTGGCCGTGGCCGTGATCGTCTAGTGGTTAGGACATTGCGTTGTGGCCGCAATAACCCAGGTTCGAATCCTGGTCACGGCAATTTTGAAAGTTTTGCCTTACTGCCGTTGCAATAGCGATAGTGCACGAGTACTCGAAATGACAGTGCTCTCTTGATTTTGTCACTCGTGTTCCGCAGGCCGCAGTTTGCACTATCACTTCCTCACCAACACGTAATGTCGCCTCCCAGAGCGCAGACGTCCGCTGCTCTCTGTAGTCGAAAAGGGCAGTTGTTTTGAAGTGCGATGGATGAGCAGCCAGCCCCAGCAGAACAGGAAGCTGTGGCGTGCACTGTTTCTACAAATGCTAGGAACACTGGTGCCCATTGCAGCGCACGTAGCATGGCCGAGCGCTCTATGGCGCTGGTTTAAGGCACCAGTCTCTTCGTAGGCGTCGGTTCGAATCCCAGCGCTGCCAGGGGTTTTGCTGTAGTCGTGTTAACCTGCCGCTTTCTCTTCACGTGTAACCTCCTTGAGCTCACATATGTTTGTTACATGGAGCATTCTAGCTCCGCCTGACAGGTACAGCTATGATACTTTAGTGGTTACGGAAAGCCCAGGTTCGAAACCTGGTCACAGCACGAAAACGTCTCTCGATGCTGTCTCCTTAACTACGACAGCTACAGACAAGTGGCGTCGCTACCATACGGCGGGCACGGCATTTTCTTGTTGTGGATGGCCTAAAGAGACGCTTCCAGTGGGAGAGCAGTGGAAATACATGGCACAGCGATTGCCAAGACACTTACATTTCGGAGTGATCTTTGTACTACAAAGGAAACGTTTCGCCGCTCGTGCTCCAGCGGTAACGTGGCCGAGCGGTCTAAGGCGCTGGTTTTAGGCACCAGTCTCTTCGGAGGCGTGGGTTCGAATCCCACCGTTGCCAATTTTTACGTCTCACTTTTGTGCCGCTGCGGTGTGTTCTCGTGGCGTAGGACGCAGCTCTTGTGACGCGCGTGTTGTGTAGGTAGCGTGGCCGAGCGGTCTAAGGCGCTGGTTTCAGGCACCAGTCTCTTGAGAGGCGTGGGTTCCAACCCCACAGCTGCCAAACGTGTAATGTTTCCTGTGTCGAAGACGGCTGCGCTTATTGCCTGCAAAGAAAACAGCACAACAAGGCGTGAGCTTCTGCTTCGTGAATTGCCGTAGAACAGTGCGTGGTGCAACGACAGGATTTGGAGGCGCCTTTTGCTCTCATCATTGCTGGCGTTCGTCTCCACGAAATGCGTCCGGAGCACGCCGTTCTATAACGCGAGAGAGTGGATTTTTTACAGTTGTCGACAGTTAACCGTGCGTGGTTGCTGCGTTCGCTGGAAGAGCGCTGCCGCCGTTATCCGGTGTGGTCTAGTGGCTAGGATACCTGGCTCTCACCCAGGAGGCCCGGGTTCGATTCCCGGTACCGGAAATGCGCGTTTTTGTTGCTCCTCTTATGCGACTTGTCCCGACTTAGCTCGACTGACGCTACGCTGACGCGTGCAGAAAGCCACGTTAAGTATGATTCGTGGCAACACCTGACGGCGAGAGAGATGCGGCATCTATCCACTTGTTATCCAGCCACATACGGGTACCTGTAGTCAAGAGGCTTGGAGGACTGCAAGATATTGCCACGGAGGTGAATGCAGCTAACCACTGTAGTTAGTGTCCTGACAGCGCAGCAACGTTCATTTGCTCGTATACACGTGATGCGGACCGTGTCTGACACTGCTGTGGCGTACACCTTGGCCTAGGCTTTGCTGTGTATCGCCACTTGCATTCCTGCCAGCTGCTTTCGTGGGTGGCTTCGTGGCCGTGGCCGTGATCGTCTAGTGGTTAGGACATTGCGTTGTGGCCGCAATAACCCAGGTTCGAATCCTGGTCACGGCAATTTTGAAAGTTTTGCCTTACTGCCGTTGCAATAGCGATAGTGCACGAGTACTCGAAATGACAGTGCTCTCTTGATTTTGTCACTCGTGTTCCGCAGGCCGCAGTTTGCACTATCACTTCCTCACCAACACGTAATGTCGCCTCCCAGAGCGCAGACGTCCGCTGCTCTCTGTAGTCGAAAAGGGCAGTTGTTTTGAAGTGCGATGGATGAGCAGCCAGCCCCAGCAGAACAGGAAGCTGTGGCGTGCACTGTTTCTACAAATGCTAGGAACACTGGTGCCCATTGCAGCGCACGTAGCATGGCCGAGCGCTCTATGGCGCTGGTTTAAGGCACCAGTCTCTTCGTAGGCGTCGGTTCGAATCCCAGCGCTGCCAGGGGTTTTGCTGTAGTCGTGTTAACCTGCCGCTTTCTCTTCACGTGTAACCTCCTTGAGCTCACATATGTTTGTTACATGGAGCATTCTAGCTCCGCCTGACAGGTACAGCTATGATACTTTAGTGGTTACGGAAAGCCCAGGTTCGAAACCTGGTCACAGCACGAAAACGTCTCTCGATGCTGTCTCCTTAACTACGACAGCTACAGACAAGTGGCGTCGCTACCATACGGCGGGCACGGCATTTTCTTGTTGTGGATGGCCTAAAGAGACGCTTCCAGTGGGAGAGCAGTGGAAATACATGGCACAGCGATTGCCAAGACACTTACATTTCGGAGTGATCTTTGTACTACAAAGGAAACGTTTCGCCGCTCGTGCTCCAGCGGTAACGTGGCCGAGCGGTCTAAGGCGCTGGTTTTAGGCACCAGTCTCTTCGGAGGCGTGGGTTCGAATCCCACCGTTGCCAATTTTTACGTCTCACTTTTGTGCCGCTGCGGTGTGTTCTCGTGGCGTAGGACGCAGCTCTTGTGACGCGCGTGTTGTGTAGGTAGCGTGGCCGAGCGGTCTAAGGCGCTGGTTTCAGGCACCAGTCTCTTGAGAGGCGTGGGTTCCAACCCCACAGCTGCCAAACGTGTAATGTTTCCTGTGTCGAAGACGGCTGCGCTTATTGCCTGCAAAGAAAACAGCACAACAAGGCGTGAGCTTCTGCTTCGTGAATTGCCGTAGAACAGTGCGTGGTGCAACGACAGGATTTGGAGGCGCCTTTTGCTCTCATCATTGCTGGCGTTCGTCTCCACGAAATGCGTCCGGAGCACGCCGTTCTATAACGCGAGAGAGTGGATTTTTTACAGTTGTCGACAGTTAACCGTGCGTGGTTGCTGTGTTCGCTGGAAGAGCGCTGCCGCCGTTATCCGGTGTGGTCTAGTGGCTAGGATACCTGGCTCTCACCCAGGAGGCCCGGGTTCGATTCCCGGTACCGGAAATGCGCGTTTTTGTTGCTCCTCTTATGCGACTTGTCCCGACTTAGCTCGACTGACGCTACGCTGACGCGTGCAGAAAGCCACGTTAAGTATGATTCGTGGCAACACCTGACGGCGAGAGAGATGCGGCATCTATCCACTTGTTATCCAGCCACATACGGGTACCTGTAGTCAAGAGGCTTGGAGGACTGCAAGATATTGCCACGGAGGTGAATGCAGCTAACCACTGTAGTTAGTGTCCTGACAGCGCAGCAACGTTCATTTGCTCGTATACACGTGATGCGGACCGTGTCTGACACTGCTGTGGCGTACACCTTGGCCTAGGCTTTGCTGTGTATCGCCACTTGCATTCCTGCCAGCTGCTTTCGTGGGTGGCTTCGTGGCCGTGGCCGTGATCGTCTAGTGGTTAGGACATTGCGTTGTGGCCGCAATAACCCAGGTTCGAATCCTGGTCACGGCAATTTTGAAAGTTTTGCCTTACTGCCGTTGCAATAGCGATAGTGCACGAGTACTCGAAATGACAGTGCTCTCTTGATTTTGTCACTCGTGTTCCGCAGGCCGCAGTTTGCACTATCACTTCCTCACCAACACGTAATGTCGCCTCCCAGAGCGCAGACGTCCGCTGCTCTCTGTAGTCGAAAAGGGCAGTTGTTTTGAAGTGCGATGGATGAGCAGCCAGCCCCAGCAGAACAGGAAGCTGTGGCGTGCACTGTTTCTACAAATGCTAGGAACACTGGTGCCCATTGCAGCGCACGTAGCATGGCCGAGCGCTCTATGGCGCTGGTTTAAGGCACCAGTCTCTTCGTAGGCGTCGGTTCGAATCCCAGCGCTGCCAGGGGTTTTGCTGTAGTCGTGTTAACCTGCCGCTTTCTCTTCACGTGTAACCTCCTTGAGCTCACATATGTTTGTTACATGGAGCATTCTAGCTCCGCCTGACAGGTACAGCTATGATACTTTAGTGGTTACGGAAAGCCCAGGTTCGAAACCTGGTCACAGCACGAAAACGTCTCTCGATGCTGTCTCCTTAACTACGACAGCTACAGACAAGTGGCGTCGCTACCATACGGCGGGCACGGCATTTTCTTGTTGTGGATGGCCTAAAGAGACGCTTCCAGTGGGAGAGCAGTGGAAATACATGGCACAGCGATTGCCAAGACACTTACATTTCGGAGTGATCTTTGTACTACAAAGGAAACGTTTCGCCGCTCGTGCTCCAGCGGTAACGTGGCCGAGCGGTCTAAGGCGCTGGTTTTAGGCACCAGTCTCTTCGGAGGCGTGGGTTCGAATCCCACCGTTGCCAATTTTTACGTCTCACTTTTGTGCCGCTGCGGTGTGTTCTCGTGGCGTAGGACGCAGCTCTTGTGACGCGCGTGTTGTGTAGGTAGCGTGGCCGAGCGGTCTAAGGCGCTGGTTTCAGGCACCAGTCTCTTGAGAGGCGTGGGTTCCAACCCCACAGCTGCCAAACGTGTAATGTTTCCTGTGTCGAAGACGGCTGCGCTTATTGCCTGCAAAGAAAACAGCACAACAAGGCGTGAGCTTCTGCTTCGTGAATTGCCGTAGAACAGTGCGTGGTGCAACGACAGGATTTGGAGGCGCCTTTTGCTCTCATCATTGCTGGCGTTCGTCTCCACGAAATGCGTCCGGAGCACGCCGTTCTATAACGCGAGAGAGTGGATTTTTTACAGTTGTCGACAGTTAACCGTGCGTGGTTGCTGCGTTCGCTGGAAGAGCGCTGCCGCCGTTATCCGGTGTGGTCTAGTGGCTAGGATACCTGGCTCTCACCCAGGAGGCCCGGGTTCGATTCCCGGTACCGGAAATGCGCGTTTTTGTTGCTCCTCTTATGCGACTTGTCCCGACTTAGCTCGACTGACGCTACGCTGACGCGTGCAGAAAGCCACGTTAAGTATGATTCGTGGCAACACCTGACGGCGAGAGAGATGCGGCATCTATCCACTTGTTATCCAGCCACATACGGGTACCTGTAGTCAAGAGGCTTGGAGGACTGCAAGATATTGCCACGGAGGTGAATGCAGCTAACCACTGTAGTTAGTGTCCTGACAGCGCAGCAACGTTCATTTGCTCGTATACACGTGATGCGGACCGTGTCTGACACTGCTGTGGCGTACACCTTGGCCTAGGCTTTGCTGTGTATCGCCACTTGCATTCCTGCCAGCTGCTTTCGTGGGTGGCTTCGTGGCCGTGGCCGTGATCGTCTAGTGGTTAGGACATTGCGTTGTGGCCGCAATAACCCAGGTTCGAATCCTGGTCACGGCAATTTTGAAAGTTTTGCCTTACTGCCGTTGCAATAGCGATAGTGCACGAGTACTCGAAATGACAGTGCTCTCTTGATTTTGTCACTCGTGTTCCGCAGGCCGCAGTTTGCACTATCACTTCCTCACCAACACGTAATGTCGCCTCCCAGAGCGCAGACGTCCGCTGCTCTCTGTAGTCGAAAAGGGCAGTTGTTTTGAAGTGCGATGGATGAGCAGCCAGCCCCAGCAGAACAGGAAGCTGTGGCGTGCACTGTTTCTACAAATGCTAGGAACACTGGTGCCCATTGCAGCGCACGTAGCATGGCCGAGCGCTCTATGGCGCTGGTTTAAGGCACCAGTCTCTTCGTAGGCGTCGGTTCGAATCCCAGCGCTGCCAGGGGTTTTGCTGTAGTCGTGTTAACCTGCCGCTTTCTCTTCACGTGTAACCTCCTTGAGCTCACATATGTTTGTTACATGGAGCATTCTAGCTCCGCCTGACAGGTACAGCTATGATACTTTAGTGGTTACGGAAAGCCCAGGTTCGAAACCTGGTCACAGCACGAAAACGTCTCTCGATGCTGTCTCCTTAACTACGACAGCTACAGACAAGTGGCGTCGCTACCATACGGCGGGCACGGCATTTTCTTGTTGTGGATGGCCTAAAGAGACGCTTCCAGTGGGAGAGCAGTGGAAATACATGGCACAGCGATTGCCAAGACACTTACATTTCGGAGTGATCTTTGTACTACAAAGGAAACGTTTCGCCGCTCGTGCTCCAGCGGTAACGTGGCCGAGCGGTCTAAGGCGCTGGTTTTAGGCACCAGTCTCTTCGGAGGCGTGGGTTCGAATCCCACCGTTGCCAATTTTTACGTCTCACTTTTGTGCCGCTGCGGTGTGTTCTCGTGGCGTAGGACGCAGCTCTTGTGACGCGCGTGTTGTGTAGGTAGCGTGGCCGAGCGGTCTAAGGCGCTGGTTTCAGGCACCAGTCTCTTGAGAGGCGTGGGTTCCAACCCCACAGCTGCCAAACGTGTAATGTTTCCTGTGTCGAAGACGGCTGCGCTTATTGCCTGCAAAGAAAACAGCACAACAAGGCGTGAGCTTCTGCTTCGTGAATTGCCGTAGAACAGTGCGTGGTGCAACGACAGGATTTGGAGGCGCCTTTTGCTCTCATCATTGCTGGCGTTCGTCTCCACGAAATGCGTCCGGAGCACGCCGTTCTATAACGCGAGAGAGTGGATTTTTTACAGTTGTCGACAGTTAACCGTGCGTGGTTGCTGCGTTCGCTGGAAGAGCGCTGCCGCCGTTATCCGGTGTGGTCTAGTGGCTAGGATACCTGGCTCTCACCCAGGAGGCCCGGGTTCGATTCCCGGTACCGGAAATGCGCGTTTTTGTTGCTCCTCTTATGCGACTTGTCCCGACTTAGCTCGACTGACGCTACGCTGACGCGTGCAGAAAGCCACGTTAAGTATGATTCGTGGCAACACCTGACGGCGAGAGAGATGCGGCATCTATCCACTTGTTATCCAGCCACATACGGGTACCTGTAGTCAAGAGGCTTGGAGGACTGCAAGATATTGCCACGGAGGTGAATGCAGCTAACCACTGTAGTTAGTGTCCTGACAGCGCAGCAACGTTCATTTGCTCGTATACACGTGATGCGGACCGTGTCTGACACTGCTGTGGCGTACACCTTGGCCTAGGCTTTGCTGTGTATCGCCACTTGCATTCCTGCCAGCTGCTTTCGTGGGTGGCTTCGTGGCCGTGGCCGTGATCGTCTAGTGGTTAGGACATTGCGTTGTGGCCGCAATAACCCAGGTTCGAATCCTGGTCACGGCAATTTTGAAAGTTTTGCCTTACTGCCGTTGCAATAGCGATAGTGCACGAGTACTCGAAATGACAGTGCTCTCTTGATTTTGTCACTCGTGTTCCGCAGGCCGCAGTTTGCACTATCACTTCCTCACCAACACGTAATGTCGCCTCCCAGAGCGCAGACGTCCGCTGCTCTCTGTAGTCGAAAAGGGCAGTTGTTTTGAAGTGCGATGGATGAGCAGCCAGCCCCAGCAGAACAGGAAGTTCGTCGCGCTTCAGCTGTGCTACCGTGTGGACGTGTGTACTGCTGCGCTCCGATTGTGTTGTTTACATAGGTGTTCTGCTGTTGTCGTCTTTGCTGTCTGTCCGTTCATCTTCGTGTTTGTGTATCTTTGTCAGTGTTTGGCTGTTCATCACCGTTCTGTCTCCCACCGGAATTTCGGTTTTTTAACCGGAGTTTCATCCCTGTTCTGAATCATGTCTACGAACGTCAGGAAAAACACACTGGTCTTCGCTTTCGACAAGGAAACCCGTCATATCCAGCCAACGTCACTGGAAATACACGATTGGATAACTGAGGTAATTGGTGTCAACTCTGATTCCGTCCATACCATGCAGTTAGACAATGATAAATACTGTATTTTTGTTAAGTTTGAGAGCTCGGTGACGATAGATAGACTTTTAGCAAAGTGGGGTAGTGAAGTAGAATTCATTCACAGAGACGGCTCGAAGAGCAAAGTTCGGATCTGGCGAGCTGATATTGTTTACACTACCGTTCGCGTGCTTAACTTACCTATTGAAATTGATAATGATTTAATTAAGGATGCGCTTTGCAAGTATGGTGACGTTAAATCTGTTAATAATGAACGTTGGTCTCGTCACTACAAACTACAGTGTTTTAACGGAATTCGATCTGTGGAGATGGACATCAAGACCAATATTCCGTCTCATATATTTGTAAATGGCTACAAGGCGCAAATTGTGTATTCAGGTCAAGTACCGACCTGTCATGTTTGTAATGAGTCTGGCCACTTTAGACAGGATTGTCCGCGGCGGGTTTTTGTATTGAAAAGTAACCTAACGCAACGCCAGAAACTTACCCTAAACGATGTCTTGCCAAATAATGTATCAGTCCCGTTGGGTGTGGATACTGCCCAAGCAAACCACGCTGATTTATCCGTCAATGATATTACTCAATTTCCATGTTTAGATAAAAAGGCTGATCCTGATACCCCCGCATCCTCCGAATTGCAGACAAAAAAACGGCCCCATGAGATAACTGATAGCTGTTCTGACGACGAGTTGTCTGACAAATCTCACTCCGTGCGCAAACAAAAACAATGCGAGGAGGAGGTAATGCCACACCTCCAGGAAATACAGATGGAAGCTTGTAATCAATCAGAACGTAAACAGTTGGTGGGAAACTGCGAAGACGGGGATGTTTCTAGCAATAACCGCGAAACATCAGGAGGCGACACAGTTTGCACAGACGAGCAGACTTCTGACAATCACGAGACACAATTAGTGTGTCTGGCTCAACCCTCTGTAACGGCTAGTGCTTCCCCGAACGGTACAGATCACACGACAGGACTAAGCAGTACCGGCCGTGTCTTACAGTTGGACGACCCGACAGGATCGGCGTCACAACCGACCACCACAAAACCCGTTACAGAGCCTTCGGATGCCCCACGAAGGAAGATAAAGCCGCAACCGAATGTCAATGCTCCTCGTAATCAAGCGAAGTTAAAGAGCGCGAAAGGTACCACGCAACCCCATAATGTGCGTTACGAAACTGTCAGGCACGGGTCATTGAAAGAATCTCCTGAGGAACTTCCTGATAATCAATCTTCTACTGACTCAGGAGGAAAATCTCAAACCTAGACTGCACCAATACTGTAATTTGCAACCTCTCAATGGGACGTTCTGTTCTGTCTAAATTTTCTGTGTCTCCTAAGTAATAATTTAGTAGCATGTTATTTATTCACTGTCCTCACATCCAACGAGTAATAGCGCAATGACCCAGTGTTATACTATTGCTACTGTCAACATTAATAAAATACGGTCGGCATTGAAAATAGCAGCGCTAAAAGAATTTTTATATGATTCGGGAACTGATATAGCCCTGCTGCAGGAAGTTGTCACGTCGGATTTAAATATTCCCGGGTATGTTGCTCACCTAAATGTCTCCCACGAAACTAGCGTGGGGACAGCTTTTTTAATCCGAGATGGGATTCCAGTAACGGAAGTAGAACGACTGGAATCTGGAAGGGGAATAGGGCTCAAGATTTATGACGTGTCCCTTATTAACTTGTATGCCCCTTCCGGCAGCTCACATAGATCTGACAGAACACGATTTTTTAAAGACGAGGTAATATATTTATTACGCAAAAACCCCAGTCGCCTTATAATGGGAGGTGATTTTAATTGCGTCCTCAACAGGAAAGATCAGAGTCCGAATTTTAATTATTCTGCTGAATTAAAACATCTCGTTACTAGCTTAAAGCTAAAGGATGCTTGGGAATGCAAACACCCTGCTATTGTCGAGTACACTTATGCAACATCCAATGCATGCAGTAGACTCGATAGATTCTACATTACCGAAAATCTCGAAACAGCTCTATTGAAAACAGAAACAATTCCTGTCTACTTTTCGGACCATTCCGGTGTGTTGGCCTGTATCAATTTACAAGCGCAGCCAATCCGCCGCTTCAAAAACCAGTGGAATTTAAATGTCTCGCTGTTACCAGACCGTGAATTAGAAGATCAGATAAAAGACGCATGGGCGTTGTGCCTGCGTGCTCTTCCTAGATACGCGACTACCATAGACTGGTGGACAAAAATGACAAAGCCGAAACTTAGGAAGACGATCATGCAATATAGCTTTCAGAGGGCCAGAGATCTTAAAAACACTATAGAGTTCTATTACTCAGTACTCAGAGAGCTATATGGTCAAACATCTGGTTCACATCTTCGCCTGACAGATATCAAAAAAATTAAGGCTAAATTACTTAGCATTAAGAGGCATCAACTGGAAGGACTTAAAATAAAATCCAAGGCGAAATCTGTATCAGACGACGAAACAACTTCCCTATACCACCTTCTGAAGCACGCTAAAAACAGAAGAACAATGCTTATCGACGAATTACGGACGCCGAATGGTACAAGTCTTAGGACACAGAAGGAGATTCTGAATGAGATCTATCGCTACTTCGATAAATTATATTCTGAAAATTCCAGCTGCGAGGAATCTATTGATGATTTCCTCGACTTTCTTGTGCCACAGCTGACGGATGATGACAACGTTACCTTCCTGTCGCACGTATGTAATGAGGACGTTTATGAGACTCTGTGTAACTCCCCTCTGAAAAAATCCCCGGGTCCTGATGGTCTACCAGCAGAATTTTATGTCCACTATTGGCCGATAGTGGGAGGGACAATTACAGCGATTGTAAATGAAGTTCTTCAGGGCGCAATGTTACCCTCTGAATTTAAAGAAAGTAAAATAGTCCTTATCCCCAAAACTAAAGGACACACAGATCTTACTAACTTCCGACCGATTTCGTTGCTCAATGCGGACTATAAAATAGTAGCAAGAATTCTCAACAAGAAAATTTCATCCTTAGCAAGTAGACTGATTAGTCCGTATCAACACTGCATTGCAGGTAAAACTCTGTTTCATAATTTAGCGGAATTTCGGGATATAATTGCAATCACTTCAGTCACTAACATCAAATGTGCCCTGGTTTTCCTGGATTTCCATAAAGCATTCGATCTCGTGAATCATCTCTACCTCTTCAAGACGTTAAAAAAACTTGGTTTCCAAGAACGAGCCTTAAACGTAATAAAAAACGTGGCGACAGGAATAAACGCATGCATAGCAGTTAACAGTCAGGCTACGCGAAAATTTCAAATACGACGCGGTGTTCCTCAGGGAAGCCCCCTTTCTATGTCACTCTTTGCCATTTCACTGGACCCATTTCTTAAACGTATTCACGATAAATTAACAGGAATAACACTGTCAGGGTGCAAAACAGCTATAAAAGCTTATGCTGATGATGTAGGCGTCATAATCAGAAATAATGACGATGTAGCTACGTTAGCTGCAGTGATTCAGACTTACTGCAGTGCGTCTGGGGCAAATTCAAATGAAAAGAAAAGCAAAATTTTACATCTTAGGGGTTTTGAGCACATAAACGTAGAGTGGGCAAAGCTGGTCAGGCAGCATACGACGCTTGGTGTTACATTAACCGCATGCCCAATGAAAATGACTGCGTTGAATTGGAAAGCTGCGGCACGGAAAGTGCAGGGTGCTATAATGGAAAATTTATCACGGAACATGAATCAGATTCAGAGGATTAAGTACATCAACACGTGTATCTTAGCTACAGCATACCACACTGCTCAGCTCTTTCCACTACCCAAAATGATAGCCAGGAACATAACGTCCAGAATCACAAATTTTCTGTGGAAAGGAGAACTGTTTCGAGTAACCGCCAAAGTGGCCACCTTACATCCCAGAAATGGTGGTTTAGGTCTAATCAATATTACCAACAAAGCCTCTGCCCTCTTCGTCAAAAGGCAACTAACTATCATTAGAGAAGTACCGGAAAGTATTTCAAGCCGACTTTTTGAAATTCTCAAACCTCGCAGCCTGCAGCCTCCTATTGATGTGCAAAAAATTAACAATCGTCTCCAGCACGTGCGAGCCTTTTATATTGAACTTAGCTACTTGAGGGACGAAGCTACACGGCTACGTCACCTAACGTCAAAAGACATTATGCGGCTCTGGCAGACATGTGAAGGAAAGAATAAAGTAGAGAGACAGTTTCCTCACATACACTGGACTGCTATCTGGCAAAACATCAATTTAAAAGTTTTATCTTCTGACATAAGAACAGCATGGTACAAAGCCGTTAATAATATCATTAGCACCAACGAAAGATTATATGAAATTGGCCTCAGTGACACCGATCTATGTCAACGATGTCGACTAGTGGACACAATTATCCACAGATACACTTGCGGCGGCAATATATATATCTGGAATTGGCTCAAAGTGCAAATAGCTCTCATTACAAGGTCTTCACCACAGTACATCTCGCTGTCAGTGCTGCACAGACCACAAGACCGTTATTTTCCAGAGACGAAGAATAATGCTGTTTATTGGCTCCTGGGAAATTATGTAACTTACGTAACTCATGACGCTGGAACTGACACCGTTACAGATTTCCAGATATACTTACAGTGCAAATACCACAAAATACGTACTTATGCGGACCACAAGAAGAAATATGGTAATATGTTACAAATTATATTTGATAGAATGGGAATAGGCTAATAACCATCAACCTAAAGCACACAGTATTGAGTGAATATATTACTATGTGCAGAAGCATTGTGTGTTTCATTTCTTATACTTTCATTTTTGTTGATTTTCCATTATGACAAAATGGTCAAAAACGACAACTGATAAAAAAATAAATAAAAAAAAAAAAAACTTCAAAAAAAATGAAAGGAACAACAGGTAGAAGATTGAGTTATATTTTTCATTTCATGCACATGAAGGGCAATTACTTAGTTCAAGAAACAATTCTTTTCATTTAATCATGATAATATAAAAAACCATACAAAAAAGAGGAAACACAAATTACAAAAAAAAAAAAAAAAAAAAAAAAAATTAAATACATTTTAAAAAATTGCCAAAGGCGGCAGTTGTATTTTTGGACCATAGGAGGGACAAAGTCGAAAATCAGTGATGGGTATGGTGGAGACATTGCGGCCAGGCCTCAGATTATTTTTGACCCCTGCCCGCTTTGCCTCCCCCTGCCTATTACTGAAAAAAAAAAGAAAAAAAAAAAAAAAAAAAAAAAAAAAAAAAAGTGGCTAGGATACCTGGCTCTCACCCAGGAGGCCCGGGTTCGATTCCCGGTACCGGAAATGCGCGTTTTTGTTGCTCCTCTTATGCGACTTGTCCCGACTTAGCTCGACTGACGCTACGCTGACGCGTGCAGAAAGCCACGTTAAGTATGATTCGTGGCAACACCTGACGGCGAGAGAGATGCGGCATCTATCCACTTGTTATCCAGCCACATACGGGTACCTGTAGTCAAGAGGCTTGGAGGACTGCAAGATATTGCCACGGAGGTGAATGCAGCTAACCACTGTAGTTAGTGTCCTGACAGCGCAGCAACGTTCATTTGCTCGTATACACGTGATGCGGACCGTGTCTGACACTGCTGTGGCGTACACCTTGGCCTAGGCTTTGCTGTGTATCGCCACTTGCATTCCTGCCAGCTGCTTTCGTGGGTGGCTTCGTGGCCGTGGCCGTGATCGTCTAGTGGTTAGGACATTGCGTTGTGGCCGCAATAACCCAGGTTCGAATCCTGGTCACGGCAATTTTGAAAGTTTTGCCTTACTGCCGTTGCAATAGCGATAGTGCACGAGTACTCGAAATGACAGTGCTCTCTTGATTTTGTCACTCGTGTTCCGCAGGCCGCAGTTTGCACTATCACTTCCTCACCAACACGTAATGTCGCCTCCCAGAGCGCAGACGTCCGCTGCTCTCTGTAGTCGAAAAGGGCAGTTGTTTTGAAGTGCGATGGATGAGCAGCCAGCCCCAGCAGAACAGGAAGCTGTGGCGTGCACTGTTTCTACAAATGCTAGGAACACTGGTGCCCATTGCAGCGCACGTAGCATGGCCGAGCGCTCTATGGCGCTGGTTTAAGGCACCAGTCTCTTCGTAGGCGTCGGTTCGAATCCCAGCGCTGCCAGGGGTTTTGCTGTAGTCGTGTTAACCTGCCGCTTTCTCTTCACGTGTAACCTCCTTGAGCTCACATATGTTTGTTACATGGAGCATTCTAGCTCCGCCTGACAGGTACAGCTATGATACTTTAGTGGTTACGGAAAGCCCAGGTTCGAAACCTGGTCACAGCACGAAAACGTCTCTCGATGCTGTCTCCTTAACTACGACAGCTACAGACAAGTGGCGTCGCTACCATACGGCGGGCACGGCATTTTCTTGTTGTGGATGGCCTAAAGAGACGCTTCCAGTGGGAGAGCAGTGGAAATACATGGCACAGCGATTGCCAAGACACTTACATTTCGGAGTGATCTTTGTACTACAAAGGAAACGTTTCGCCGCTCGTGCTCCAGCGGTAACGTGGCCGAGCGGTCTAAGGCGCTGGTTTTAGGCACCAGTCTCTTCGGAGGCGTGGGTTCGAATCCCACCGTTGCCAATTTTTACGTCTCACTTTTGTGCCGCTGCGGTGTGTTCTCGTGGCGTAGGACGCAGCTCTTGTGACGCGCGTGTTGTGTAGGTAGCGTGGCCGAGCGGTCTAAGGCGCTGGTTTCAGGCACCAGTCTCTTGAGAGGCGTGGGTTCCAACCCCACAGCTGCCAAACGTGTAATGTTTCCTGTGTCGAAGACGGCTGCGCTTATTGCCTGCAAAGAAAACAGCACAACAAGGCGTGAGCTTCTGCTTCGTGAATTGCCGTAGAACAGTGCGTGGTGCAACGACAGGATTTGGAGGCGCCTTTTGCTCTCATCATTGCTGGCGTTCGTCTCCACGAAATGCGTCCGGAGCACGCCGTTCTATAACGCGAGAGAGTGGATTTTTTACAGTTGTCGACAGTTAACCGTGCGTGGTTGCTGTGTTCGCTGGAAGAGCGCTGCCGCCGTTATCCGGTGTGGTCTAGTGGCATTCGCGCCTCGTCTTCGGCGCGAGACGGACGTGTGGCGGCCGCTGCGGACGTTTCGTGTCAACAAGGCTGTTTTCCTGCGAGCCAGGTAGGCCGGCTCGCAAGCGCATTACTTCACTTAATTGTGTATTGATTTGATGAAAATGAGAAAAGACACGATTAAATTCGCTTTCGATAGAAATTTCGTGCGACCGAAAGCTTTTGAAATCAAACTGTGGCTCACAGAAAAAGTTGGAATTACTAAAGATGATTTAGTTGGAGTTCATTTATCGTTTGTGACTAACTCGGCATATGTGAAATTGGCTGACCCTGCTAAATGTGTCGCAATTGTTGAACAATGTGGAGGTATTATTAAGTTTAATCACTTAGACGGTTCAGTTAGCGATGTCGTAGTATCCTATGCTGGGATGGGAATCCGAACAGTAAGAGTATTTGAGCTTCCTTTTGAAATGCCTGTAGTCGAAATCAATCGTGTTCTCGGGGCGTATGGCAGAGTAATTTCCAATGTTGCGGAATTGTGGTCGGAACCACACATGTTTCCCGTTTTGAATGGCGTTCGCCAGGTTAAGATGGAACTTCTCAAGCACATCCCTTCCTTTGTCAATATTGGAGGATACCGTGCGTTGATCATTTACGATGGACAGCCTCGTACCTGTGCCATTTGTAACTCGACAGAGCACGTACGTGCTGAGTGCAGTAGACGGAGGGTTCCTCAATTATCACGTGTAGAGTCCGCAGGTGCAGGGCCTGTAGTTCACCTGCCGATGACGTACGCTGCTGCCACGTCACCTTTGCGATCAGCTCGGCAGACATCTTTCGAACTGGGGGACCAATGCGAGCATCCCGAGAGTGTTTTCAGCCATATAGACAGTGGTAGATCCGTAGCTATGACTAACCATACAGCGCCCCAGCGCACCACCAGTGAAAGTCAGGTACCTGTACCTTACGACTGTGCCGATCCTTCTCGTAGCTCGCGAGCAGAACCTTCTGCGGTTACTGTGGATACCTCCCTGCAACCGCCTGATTGCGAACGACAGGACGAGACCAACACGAAAGTAGCGGAAACGGACGATCCAGTTAAGAATATTGTTGGGCAAGATATGGTCATAGATCACTCGACCATCCAACTGACACAAGGAGTCAATGACTACGGTTCTGCTTCCCACAGCGCGGCTGACAGGCCCCCTGCGACAGAGGCGAGTCTAACTGCGGTAGAACCTTCTTCCACGCCTGGTGAAAAGAGCAGCGTTGGATCTTCGACTCGGACACAGGACCGGCTTGCATCGCCGACTTCGTCTCCGCATTCGTCCGAAAAGTCCCCCGATTCGTCTCCAGAGCGGTCAAGATCGCCTCGGAAAGCTAGGAAACGTCGCAAAAAGCGGTTAGCACACCAGGCTGCTGAAAGCTTAGCCCCGGCTCTGCGGGATAGGTTGAGGAGCATTCAGGAACAGACAACGATCGAAGACCATGGCCGGAGGGAACCTGAGGTCGGCAGCATAACATCGCATCTACGGACATCACCTGAGAACGATGTCCGGGACGAAGGAGCACCGGGCCTCGAATTTTCAGACCATCAGGACGTTCCAAATTCCCAACGTAGACCATCTACCCAAAATAGTCGTTATGAATGGGCAGACGATACGGAGACAACAATGCCACATGTATCTGCGAACAATGGTATGGCATGTTAACCGCAACATCTCAAACTCACGACTACACTTTGAGCCCACGAATGACACGTGAATTCGGACTACATATGCCTAATCGCCGGCAAGTCAAGTAAACAATAACAGCCTGCTCATGGATCAAACGTATCACGTTATGACTGTTAATATTAACAAGATCCAGAGTGCAACTAAAATTGCTGCCCTCCGGGACTTCATATATCAGTCCGATACCGATATTGCGCTTTTTCAAGAAGTGTGTTTTTCGAATTTGTATGTTCCGGGATTTACTGCAATTCTCAATGTCGCCTCAGAAGGCGCTTGCGGCACCGCTGTCCTGGTCAAGGAAGGTATTGCAATAACAGATGTCACCATGTTGGAATCGGGGCGGGGAATCAGTTTTAAGATTTTCGGTGTTACAATTATAAATGTTTATGTACCTTCGGGAAGCAGTGGTCGAACGGAAAGAGCCAATTTTTTTAAAAATGATCTAGTGTATTTACTAAAGGAAAATCCCGTTGATGTAATAGTCGGAGGTGACTGGAATTGTGTCCTACACAGGAAAGACCAAACGCCAAATTTCAATTTCTCCCCAGAATTAGACGGTCTTGTGAAAACAATGAAATGGCGGGACGCTTGGGAGGTCAAATACCCCGTGTCTGTCCAGTACACATATTTTAGCACTAAAGCGCAAAGTCGGATCGACCGCATATACGTAAGTTCAAATTTAGCCAGCAAAATCAGTGGCGTCGAACGAATACCAACTTACTTTTCCGACCATCTAGCACTAAGGTGCAGCATTGGACTTCCTAAACAGAAGACATACTGGGGCCGTCCTTTTTGGAAATTAAATACCGCCATGCTTCGAGATAACGCCCTAACTGAGCAGTTAGAAGCTTCTTGGCAACTTTCACTCCGACAAAGCCACAAATACCGGTCAACGATAGATTGGTGGACTTTATGCGCCAAAAAGAAACTTCGATCTACTCTAATTTCTTACAGTAGGGAAAGGGCACTTTGGTCTCGGCGCACTGTCGACTTCTATTATACTTGTCTGCGTGACCTTTATGCTATGCCAATGTCCGCGGCTGTCAGAACGGGTATCAAACAGGTCAAGGCCGAACTTCTTAGTCTTAAACGCAAACAGCTGGAAGGACTGACAATAAAATCACGAGTTCAAACCACAGTGGAAGAAGAACACGCTTCACTCTTTCACCTACTCCAGCACGAAAAAAATCGTCGAAGAAATTTTATTCAGTCATTGCTCTCCGAAGATCAAAGTATTTTAACTCAACAAAAAGATATTTTAAACGAGGCTCATAGGTATTATCATCAATTGTACAGTGCTCACCAGTATAACCCAGATCATGGACAGGAACTGCTCCGAAACTGTGATATGGAACAACTAGTAACTGCAGAACACAACAGGAGCCTCACTGTTGAAATCCTGTCTGAAGACATTTTAGAAGAAATTAAAAGCTCACCTGTTAAAAAATCACCTGGGCCCGACGGTTTACCCGTAGAATTTTATTCCAAATATTGGCATATTATAAGGAATAAATTCACGCAAGTCGTCAACGACATCTTGAGTGGAGGGCACATACCTGACGAAATGAAAGAGTGTGTCACTGTTTTACTTCCTAAGGGAAACACTTCGGATGTCAAACAGCTCAACAAAATGAGACCGATATCCTTAATGAACTCTGATTATAAGATTATTGCCAGGGTAGTAAAAAACAGACTCCGACCGGTGTTTGATACAGTAATTGGTCCCCATCAAACGTGTCTCCCGGGTCGGAATATTTTTAAAACAGTCTGCGAATACAGGGACATAATCAGTATCTTCTCAACGACATTGACGAAGGCTGGCCTCGTTTTTATCGATTTTTCTAAAGCCTTTGATAGGGTCAACCATGAATATTTATTTACCACTCTGATGCATATAGGTTTTAACGACGAATTTTTAATTGTCTTAAAAAATCTATTGCAAGGCATGAAAACCAAAATTTTAATAAATGGACACTATACTCAAGATGTCGAAATAGCAAATGGTGTCCCGCAGGGCAGTCCTTTATCAATGATGCTATTTGTGGTAGCACTAGAACCTTTGCTGAAACGATTAAACAAGGAATTAGAAGGCATCTCAATTTCAGGGGTCAGTAACGCTACCAACGCTTACGCCGACGACGTCGGAGTCATCGTCAGAAGTAATGACGACGTTGTAAGACTGAGAGAGATTGTTCGCCTTTACTGCTTCGCAACGGGAGCGCAGATCAACGATATGAAAAGCTCCTTTCTAAATCTCCATGGCTTCAGGAACACTGCCCTCGAATGGGCCAGGTCTGTAGACCATCACACTGCGTTAGGTGTGAGGTTCTACCGATGCCCCCTGCAAACAACGACATTCAACTGGAAGAAGGTCTTACATAGTATTCGAGGTACTTTAATAATGAACCGACTTAGAGACTTGAACATTATCCAAAGGGTGCAATTAATCAACTGCGCTGTCCTTTCGAAAGCAGTATATGTAGGTCAAATACTGCCGATACCTAAAGCGATATCCAAAACCATCATGAGCTTCATCTGCCAGTATGTTTGGAGAGGTGAGATATTTAAAGTGGCAGCCAGTACTATAACATTAAAACCGAGAGAAGGAGGCCTCGGACTGACCGATATCCGCCGCAAAACTACGGCTCTTTATATCAAGCGTACACTTCAGCTTTTAGAAGACCGCCACAATAATTTATCATCGAAACTTTTCCAAATCCTTAAACCGGAGAGTATGGAATCACCTATTAATGTAAGTAAAATATCTTACAAATTGCAGCACATCAGATTCTACTATTTAGAACTCAGTTATCTGCACTGCATTGTCGCGGATAGGACCAAAAGAAACTGTAGTTTCATCATGGATTGCCTTACTACAAAGGACAACCGAAACAGAATGGAATCAAAATATCCCACCCGAAATTGGCAAAATATATGGAAGAACATAAGCAATAAAGTACTGTCCACCAATGTGCGCGGTGCCTGGTACAAGGTTGTCAATAATACCGTTGCCACAAATGAAAGATTACAGTCTATAGGATTGAGTGACACAAATCAGTGTCCACGTTGTAATGTGATAGACACCCTACGGCATCGTCTCATATGCAACGGCTACCAGGTCATTTGGGACAGAGTCCGCCAACAGGTGGCGTTTATCAATAGGAACGACGGCAGACACCTTACTGTCGACATTCTCGTCAACCCCGAAAGCGTTGCTTTCCCTATTCAGAAGAATAATGTTACCCTATGGCTCCTGGGGAACTATGTCAATTATGTCATTAATAACCTCGGCCTGCCCGACGTACTGGACTATGAGCAACATGTATTACTGGAATATTATAAAATATGTGGACAACGACACAACAAGACATTGTATGGTAACATGCTAAAAATATTATTTGACAAACAAGGCATCGGATGAAGTACGCAATGACGAATCGCGGATAAAATATCGACGTTTGCACGCCAAAGTAGGGGATTGCTGCTAAGGGCGAAGTACGGTGGGGACCTCATGGGCCCCAGGGCCGCTACGGTAGCCGTGAAGGCCTTCGCAGAACCCTGAAAAGGCCTTGCATTCTATGCCTGAATCCGCATGGGAAAAAAAAAAGAAAAAGGAAAAAAAAAAAAAATTTAGCAGTTCTATGTTTTTCAGTTTTCCAATTAACTTTTCTTTCTTTATCCACAATTTTCAACAGATCATGTTCACTCATTTTGAAACACCATCCACCGTTACAGAACAAGTTCATTTGGATGGAGAAATTTACTTTTCTCACCACGTTTGGTATGGATTACCCTACGTGCGAAGGAGCGTATCATTTGATTTTAGCAATGAAGCTCGCCGAAGAAGGCGCATGAAGGAGAGCGAATGGAAGGGCTAGAAGGGGAGATGGGAGGCCCAAAAAAAAAAAAAAAAAGTGGCTAGGATACCTGGCTCTCACCCAGGAGGCCCGGGTTCGATTCCCGGTACCGGAAATGCGCGTTTTTGTTGCTCCTCTTATGCGACTTGTCCCGACTTAGCTCGACTGACGCTACGCTGACGCGTGCAGAAAGCCACGTTAAGTATGATTCGTGGCAACACCTGACGGCGAGAGAGATGCGGCATCTATCCACTTGTTATCCAGCCACATACGGGTACCTGTAGTCAAGAGGCTTGGAGGACTGCAAGATATTGCCACGGAGGTGAATGCAGCTAACCACTGTAGTTAGTGTCCTGACAGCGCAGCAACGTTCATTTGCTCGTATACACGTGATGCGGACCGTGTCTGACACTGCTGTGGCGTACACCTTGGCCTAGGCTTTGCTGTGTATCGCCACTTGCATTCCTGCCAGCTGCTTTCGTGGGTGGCTTCGTGGCCGTGGCCGTGATCGTCTAGTGGTTAGGACATTGCGTTGTGGCCGCAATAACCCAGGTTCGAATCCTGGTCACGGCAATTTTGAAAGTTTTGCCTTACTGCCGTTGCAATAGCGATAGTGCACGAGTACTCGAAATGACAGTGCTCTCTTGATTTTGTCACTCGTGTTCCGCAGGCCGCAGTTTGCACTATCACTTCCTCACCAACACGTAATGTCGCCTCCCAGAGCGCAGACGTCCGCTGCTCTCTGTAGTCGAAAAGGGCAGTTGTTTTGAAGTGCGATGGATGAGCAGCCAGCCCCAGCAGAACAGGAAGCTGTGGCGTGCACTGTTTCTACAAATGCTAGGAACACTGGTGCCCATTGCAGCGCACGTAGCATGGCCGAGCGCTCTATGGCGCTGGTTTAAGGCACCAGTCTCTTCGTAGGCGTCGGTTCGAATCCCAGCGCTGCCAGGGGTTTTGCTGTAGTCGTGTTAACCTGCCGCTTTCTCTTCACGTGTAACCTCCTTGAGCTCACATATGTTTGTTACATGGAGCATTCTAGCTCCGCCTGACAGGTACAGCTATGATACTTTAGTGGTTACGGAAAGCCCAGGTTCGAAACCTGGTCACAGCACGAAAACGTCTCTCGATGCTGTCTCCTTAACTACGACAGCTACAGACAAGTGGCGTCGCTACCATACGGCGGGCACGGCATTTTCTTGTTGTGGATGGCCTAAAGAGACGCTTCCAGTGGGAGAGCAGTGGAAATACATGGCACAGCGATTGCCAAGACACTTACATTTCGGAGTGATCTTTGTACTACAAAGGAAACGTTTCGCCGCTCGTGCTCCAGCGGTAACGTGGCCGAGCGGTCTAAGGCGCTGGTTTTAGGCACCAGTCTCTTCGGAGGCGTGGGTTCGAATCCCACCGTTGCCAATTTTTACGTCTCACTTTTGTGCCGCTGCGGTGTGTTCTCGTGGCGTAGGACGCAGCTCTTGTGACGCGCGTGTTGTGTAGGTAGCGTGGCCGAGCGGTCTAAGGCGCTGGTTTCAGGCACCAGTCTCTTGAGAGGCGTGGGTTCCAACCCCACAGCTGCCAAACGTGTAATGTTTCCTGTGTCGAAGACGGCTGCGCTTATTGCCTGCAAAGAAAACAGCACAACAAGGCGTGAGCTTCTGCTTCGTGAATTGCCGTAGAACAGTGCGTGGTGCAACGACAGGATTTGGAGGCGCCTTTTGCTCTCATCATTGCTGGCGTTCGTCTCCACGAAATGCGTCCGGAGCACGCCGTTCTATAACGCGAGAGAGTGGATTTTTTACAGTTGTCGACAGTTAACCGTGCGTGGTTGCTGCGTTCGCTGGAAGAGCGCTGCCGCCGTTATCCGGTGTGGTCTAGTGGCTAGGATACCTGGCTCTCACCCAGGAGGCCCGGGTTCGATTCCCGGTACCGGAAATGCGCGTTTTTGTTGCTCCTCTTATGCGACTTGTCCCGACTTAGCTCGACTGACGCTACGCTGACGCGTGCAGAAAGCCACGTTAAGTATGATTCGTGGCAACACCTGACGGCGAGAGAGATGCGGCATCTATCCACTTGTTATCCAGCCACATACGGGTACCTGTAGTCAAGAGGCTTGGAGGACTGCAAGATATTGCCACGGAGGTGAATGCAGCTAACCACTGTAGTTAGTGTCCTGACAGCGCAGCAACGTTCATTTGCTCGTATACACGTGATGCGGACCGTGTCTGACACTGCTGTGGCGTACACCTTGGCCTAGGCTTTGCTGTGTATCGCCACTTGCATTCCTGCCAGCTGCTTTCGTGGGTGGCTTCGTGGCCGTGGCCGTGATCGTCTAGTGGTTAGGACATTGCGTTGTGGCCGCAATAACCCAGGTTCGAATCCTGGTCACGGCAATTTTGAAAGTTTTGCCTTACTGCCGTTGCAATAGCGATAGTGCACGAGTACTCGAAATGACAGTGCTCTCTTGATTTTGTCACTCGTGTTCCGCAGGCCGCAGTTTGCACTATCACTTCCTCACCAACACGTAATGTCGCCTCCCAGAGCGCAGACGTCCGCTGCTCTCTGTAGTCGAAAAGGGCAGTTGTTTTGAAGTGCGATGGATGAGCAGCCAGCCCCAGCAGAACAGGAAGCTGTGGCGTGCACTGTTTCTACAAATGCTAGGAACACTGGTGCCCATTGCAGCGCACGTAGCATGGCCGAGCGCTCTATGGCGCTGGTTTAAGGCACCAGTCTCTTCGTAGGCGTCGGTTCGAATCCCAGCGCTGCCAGGGGTTTTGCTGTAGTCGTGTTAACCTGCCGCTTTCTCTTCACGTGTAACCTCCTTGAGCTCACATATGTTTGTTACATGGAGCATTCTAGCTCCGCCTGACAGGTACAGCTATGATACTTTAGTGGTTACGGAAAGCCCAGGTTCGAAACCTGGTCACAGCACGAAAACGTCTCTCGATGCTGTCTCCTTAACTACGACAGCTACAGACAAGTGGCGTCGCTACCATACGGCGGGCACGGCATTTTCTTGTTGTGGATGGCCTAAAGAGACGCTTCCAGTGGGAGAGCAGTGGAAATACATGGCACAGCGATTGCCAAGACACTTACATTTCGGAGTGATCTTTGTACTACAAAGGAAACGTTTCGCCGCTCGTGCTCCAGCGGTAACGTGGCCGAGCGGTCTAAGGCGCTGGTTTTAGGCACCAGTCTCTTCGGAGGCGTGGGTTCGAATCCCACCGTTGCCAATTTTTACGTCTCACTTTTGTGCCGCTGCGGTGTGTTCTCGTGGCGTAGGACGCAGCTCTTGTGACGCGCGTGTTGTGTAGGTAGCGTGGCCGAGCGGTCTAAGGCGCTGGTTTCAGGCACCAGTCTCTTGAGAGGCGTGGGTTCCAACCCCACAGCTGCCAAACGTGTAATGTTTCCTGTGTCGAAGACGGCTGCGCTTATTGCCTGCAAAGAAAACAGCACAACAAGGCGTGAGCTTCTGCTTCGTGAATTGCCGTAGAACAGTGCGTGGTGCAACGACAGGATTTGGAGGCGCCTTTTGCTCTCATCATTGCTGGCGTTCGTCTCCACGAAATGCGTCCGGAGCACGCCGTTCTATAACGCGAGAGAGTGGATTTTTTACAGTTGTCGACAGTTAACCGTGCGTGGTTGCTGTGTTCGCTGGAAGAGCGCTGCCGCCGTTATCCGGTGTGGTCTAGTGGCTAGGATACCTGGCTCTCACCCAGGAGGCCCGGGTTCGATTCCCGGTACCGGAAATGCGCGTTTTTGTTGCTCCTCTTATGCGACTTGTCCCGACTTAGCTCGACTGACGCTACGCTGACGCGTGCAGAAAGCCACGTTAAGTATGATTCGTGGCAACACCTGACGGCGAGAGAGATGCGGCATCTATCCACTTGTTATCCAGCCACATACGGGTACCTGTAGTCAAGAGGCTTGGAGGACTGCAAGATATTGCCACGGAGGTGAATGCAGCTAACCACTGTAGTTAGTGTCCTGACAGCGCAGCAACGTTCATTTGCTCGTATACACGTGATGCGGACCGTGTCTGACACTGCTGTGGCGTACACCTTGGCCTAGGCTTTGCTGTGTATCGCCACTTGCATTCCTGCCAGCTGCTTTCGTGGGTGGCTTCGTGGCCGTGGCCGTGATCGTCTAGTGGTTAGGACATTGCGTTGTGGCCGCAATAACCCAGGTTCGAATCCTGGTCACGGCAATTTTGAAAGTTTTGCCTTACTGCCGTTGCAATAGCGATAGTGCACGAGTACTCGAAATGACAGTGCTCTCTTGATTTTGTCACTCGTGTTCCGCAGGCCGCAGTTTGCACTATCACTTCCTCACCAACACGTAATGTCGCCTCCCAGAGCGCAGACGTCCGCTGCTCTCTGTAGTCGAAAAGGGCAGTTGTTTTGAAGTGCGATGGATGAGCAGCCAGCCCCAGCAGAACAGGAAGCTGTGGCGTGCACTGTTTCTACAAATGCTAGGAACACTGGTGCCCATTGCAGCGCACGTAGCATGGCCGAGCGCTCTATGGCGCTGGTTTAAGGCACCAGTCTCTTCGTAGGCGTCGGTTCGAATCCCAGCGCTGCCAGGGGTTTTGCTGTAGTCGTGTTAACCTGCCGCTTTCTCTTCACGTGTAACCTCCTTGAGCTCACATATGTTTGTTACATGGAGCATTCTAGCTCCGCCTGACAGGTACAGCTATGATACTTTAGTGGTTACGGAAAGCCCAGGTTCGAAACCTGGTCACAGCACGAAAACGTCTCTCGATGCTGTCTCCTTAACTACGACAGCTACAGACAAGTGGCGTCGCTACCATACGGCGGGCACGGCATTTTCTTGTTGTGGATGGCCTAAAGAGACGCTTCCAGTGGGAGAGCAGTGGAAATACATGGCACAGCGATTGCCAAGACACTTACATTTCGGAGTGATCTTTGTACTACAAAGGAAACGTTTCGCCGCTCGTGCTCCAGCGGTAACGTGGCCGAGCGGTCTAAGGCGCTGGTTTTAGGCACCAGTCTCTTCGGAGGCGTGGGTTCGAATCCCACCGTTGCCAATTTTTACGTCTCACTTTTGTGCCGCTGCGGTGTGTTCTCGTGGCGTAGGACGCAGCTCTTGTGACGCGCGTGTTGTGTAGGTAGCGTGGCCGAGCGGTCTAAGGCGCTGGTTTCAGGCACCAGTCTCTTGAGAGGCGTGGGTTCCAACCCCACAGCTGCCAAACGTGTAATGTTTCCTGTGTCGAAGACGGCTGCGCTTATTGCCTGCAAAGAAAACAGCACAACAAGGCGTGAGCTTCTGCTTCGTGAATTGCCGTAGAACAGTGCGTGGTGCAACGACAGGATTTGGAGGCGCCTTTTGCTCTCATCATTGCTGGCGTTCGTCTCCACGAAATGCGTCCGGAGCACGCCGTTCTATAACGCGAGAGAGTGGATTTTTTACAGTTGTCGACAGTTAACCGTGCGTGGTTGCTGTGTTCGCTGGAAGAGCGCTGCCGCCGTTATCCGGTGTGGTCTAGTGGCTAGGATACCTGGCTCTCACCCAGGAGGCCCGGGTTCGATTCCCGGTACCGGAAATGCGCGTTTTTGTTGCTCCTCTTATGCGACTTGTCCCGACTTAGCTCGACTGACGCTACGCTGACGCGTGCAGAAAGCCACGTTAAGTATGATTCGTGGCAACACCTGACGGCGAGAGAGATGCGGCATCTATCCACTTGTTATCCAGCCACATACGGGTACCTGTAGTCAAGAGGCTTGGAGGACTGCAAGATATTGCCACGGAGGTGAATGCAGCTAACCACTGTAGTTAGTGTCCTGACAGCGCAGCAACGTTCATTTGCTCGTATACACGTGATGCGGACCGTGTCTGACACTGCTGTGGCGTACACCTTGGCCTAGGCTTTGCTGTGTATCGCCACTTGCATTCCTGCCAGCTGCTTTCGTGGGTGGCTTCGTGGCCGTGGCCGTGATCGTCTAGTGGTTAGGACATTGCGTTGTGGCCGCAATAACCCAGGTTCGAATCCTGGTCACGGCAATTTTGAAAGTTTTGCCTTACTGCCGTTGCAATAGCGATAGTGCACGAGTACTCGAAATGACAGTGCTCTCTTGATTTTGTCACTCGTGTTCCGCAGGCCGCAGTTTGCACTATCACTTCCTCACCAACACGTAATGTCGCCTCCCAGAGCGCAGACGTCCGCTGCTCTCTGTAGTCGAAAAGGGCAGTTGTTTTGAAGTGCGATGGATGAGCAGCCAGCCCCAGCAGAACAGGAAGCTGTGGCGTGCACTGTTTCTACAAATGCTAGGAACACTGGTGCCCATTGCAGCGCACGTAGCATGGCCGAGCGCTCTATGGCGCTGGTTTAAGGCACCAGTCTCTTCGTAGGCGTCGGTTCGAATCCCAGCGCTGCCAGGGGTTTTGCTGTAGTCGTGTTAACCTGCCGCTTTCTCTTCACGTGTAACCTCCTTGAGCTCACATATGTTTGTTACATGGAGCATTCTAGCTCCGCCTGACAGGTACAGCTATGATACTTTAGTGGTTACGGAAAGCCCAGGTTCGAAACCTGGTCACAGCACGAAAACGTCTCTCGATGCTGTCTCCTTAACTACGACAGCTACAGACAAGTGGCGTCGCTACCATACGGCGGGCACGGCATTTTCTTGTTGTGGATGGCCTAAAGAGACGCTTCCAGTGGGAGAGCAGTGGAAATACATGGCACAGCGATTGCCAAGACACTTACATTTCGGAGTGATCTTTGTACTACAAAGGAAACGTTTCGCCGCTCGTGCTCCAGCGGTAACGTGGCCGAGCGGTCTAAGGCGCTGGTTTTAGGCACCAGTCTCTTCGGAGGCGTGGGTTCGAATCCCACCGTTGCCAATTTTTACGTCTCACTTTTGTGCCGCTGCGGTGTGTTCTCGTGGCGTAGGACGCAGCTCTTGTGACGCGCGTGTTGTGTAGGTAGCGTGGCCGAGCGGTCTAAGGCGCTGGTTTCAGGCACCAGTCTCTTGAGAGGCGTGGGTTCCAACCCCACAGCTGCCAAACGTGTAATGTTTCCTGTGTCGAAGACGGCTGCGCTTATTGCCTGCAAAGAAAACAGCACAACAAGGCGTGAGCTTCTGCTTCGTGAATTGCCGTAGAACAGTGCGTGGTGCAACGACAGGATTTGGAGGCGCCTTTTGCTCTCATCATTGCTGGCGTTCGTCTCCACGAAATGCGTCCGGAGCACGCCGTTCTATAACGCGAGAGAGTGGATTTTTTACAGTTGTCGACAGTTAACCGTGCGTGGTTGCTGCGTTCGCTGGAAGAGCGCTGCCGCCGTTATCCGGTGTGGTCTAGTGGCTAGGATACCTGGCTCTCACCCAGGAGGCCCGGGTTCGATTCCCGGTACCGGAAATGCGCGTTTTTGTTGCTCCTCTTATGCGACTTGTCCCGACTTAGCTCGACTGACGCTACGCTGACGCGTGCAGAAAGCCACGTTAAGTATGATTCGTGGCAACACCTGACGGCGAGAGAGATGCGGCATCTATCCACTTGTTATCCAGCCACATACGGGTACCTGTAGTCAAGAGGCTTGGAGGACTGCAAGATATTGCCACGGAGGTGAATGCAGCTAACCACTGTAGTTAGTGTCCTGACAGCGCAGCAACGTTCATTTGCTCGTATACACGTGATGCGGACCGTGTCTGACACTGCTGTGGCGTACACCTTGGCCTAGGCTTTGCTGTGTATCGCCACTTGCATTCCTGCCAGCTGCTTTCGTGGGTGGCTTCGTGGCCGTGGCCGTGATCGTCTAGTGGTTAGGACATTGCGTTGTGGCCGCAATAACCCAGGTTCGAATCCTGGTCACGGCAATTTTGAAAGTTTTGCCTTACTGCCGTTGCAATAGCGATAGTGCACGAGTACTCGAAATGACAGTGCTCTCTTGATTTTGTCACTCGTGTTCCGCAGGCCGCAGTTTGCACTATCACTTCCTCACCAACACGTAATGTCGCCTCCCAGAGCGCAGACGTCCGCTGCTCTCTGTAGTCGAAAAGGGCAGTTGTTTTGAAGTGCGATGGATGAGCAGCCAGCCCCAGCAGAACAGGAAGCTGTGGCGTGCACTGTTTCTACAAATGCTAGGAACACTGGTGCCCATTGCAGCGCACGTAGCATGGCCGAGCGCTCTATGGCGCTGGTTTAAGGCACCAGTCTCTTCGTAGGCGTCGGTTCGAATCCCAGCGCTGCCAGGGGTTTTGCTGTAGTCGTGTTAACCTGCCGCTTTCTCTTCACGTGTAACCTCCTTGAGCTCACATATGTTTGTTACATGGAGCATTCTAGCTCCGCCTGACAGGTACAGCTATGATACTTTAGTGGTTACGGAAAGCCCAGGTTCGAAACCTGGTCACAGCACGAAAACGTCTCTCGATGCTGTCTCCTTAACTACGACAGCTACAGACAAGTGGCGTCGCTACCATACGGCGGGCACGGCATTTTCTTGTTGTGGATGGCCTAAAGAGACGCTTCCAGTGGGAGAGCAGTGGAAATACATGGCACAGCGATTGCCAAGACACTTACATTTCGGAGTGATCTTTGTACTACAAAGGAAACGTTTCGCCGCTCGTGCTCCAGCGGTAACGTGGCCGAGCGGTCTAAGGCGCTGGTTTTAGGCACCAGTCTCTTCGGAGGCGTGGGTTCGAATCCCACCGTTGCCAATTTTTACGTCTCACTTTTGTGCCGCTGCGGTGTGTTCTCGTGGCGTAGGACGCAGCTCTTGTGACGCGCGTGTTGTGTAGGTAGCGTGGCCGAGCGGTCTAAGGCGCTGGTTTCAGGCACCAGTCTCTTGAGAGGCGTGGGTTCCAACCCCACAGCTGCCAAACGTGTAATGTTTCCTGTGTCGAAGACGGCTGCGCTTATTGCCTGCAAAGAAAACAGCACAACAAGGCGTGAGCTTCTGCTTCGTGAATTGCCGTAGAACAGTGCGTGGTGCAACGACAGGATTTGGAGGCGCCTTTTGCTCTCATCATTGCTGGCGTTCGTCTCCACGAAATGCGTCCGGAGCACGCCGTTCTATAACGCGAGAGAGTGGATTTTTTACAGTTGTCGACAGTTAACCGTGCGTGGTTGCTGTGTTCGCTGGAAGAGCGCTGCCGCCGTTATCCGGTGTGGTCTAGTGGCTAGGATACCTGGCTCTCACCCAGGAGGCCCGGGTTCGATTCCCGGTACCGGAAATGCGCGTTTTTGTTGCTCCTCTTATGCGACTTGTCCCGACTTAGCTCGACTGACGCTACGCTGACGCGTGCAGAAAGCCACGTTAAGTATGATTCGTGGCAACACCTGACGGCGAGAGAGATGCGGCATCTATCCACTTGTTATCCAGCCACATACGGGTACCTGTAGTCAAGAGGCTTGGAGGACTGCAAGATATTGCCACGGAGGTGAATGCAGCTAACCACTGTAGTTAGTGTCCTGACAGCGCAGCAACGTTCATTTGCTCGTATACACGTGATGCGGACCGTGTCTGACACTGCTGTGGCGTACACCTTGGCCTAGGCTTTGCTGTGTATCGCCACTTGCATTCCTGCCAGCTGCTTTCGTGGGTGGCTTCGTGGCCGTGGCCGTGATCGTCTAGTGGTTAGGACATTGCGTTGTGGCCGCAATAACCCAGGTTCGAATCCTGGTCACGGCAATTTTGAAAGTTTTGCCTTACTGCCGTTGCAATAGCGATAGTGCACGAGTACTCGAAATGACAGTGCTCTCTTGATTTTGTCACTCGTGTTCCGCAGGCCGCAGTTTGCACTATCACTTCCTCACCAACACGTAATGTCGCCTCCCAGAGCGCAGACGTCCGCTGCTCTCTGTAGTCGAAAAGGGCAGTTGTTTTGAAGTGCGATGGATGAGCAGCCAGCCCCAGCAGAACAGGAAGCTGTGGCGTGCACTGTTTCTACAAATGCTAGGAACACTGGTGCCCATTGCAGCGCACGTAGCATGGCCGAGCGCTCTATGGCGCTGGTTTAAGGCACCAGTCTCTTCGTAGGCGTCGGTTCGAATCCCAGCGCTGCCAGGGGTTTTGCTGTAGTCGTGTTAACCTGCCGCTTTCTCTTCACGTGTAACCTCCTTGAGCTCACATATGTTTGTTACATGGAGCATTCTAGCTCCGCCTGACAGGTACAGCTATGATACTTTAGTGGTTACGGAAAGCCCAGGTTCGAAACCTGGTCACAGCACGAAAACGTCTCTCGATGCTGTCTCCTTAACTACGACAGCTACAGACAAGTGGCGTCGCTACCATACGGCGGGCACGGCATTTTCTTGTTGTGGATGGCCTAAAGAGACGCTTCCAGTGGGAGAGCAGTGGAAATACATGGCACAGCGATTGCCAAGACACTTACATTTCGGAGTGATCTTTGTACTACAAAGGAAACGTTTCGCCGCTCGTGCTCCAGCGGTAACGTGGCCGAGCGGTCTAAGGCGCTGGTTTTAGGCACCAGTCTCTTCGGAGGCGTGGGTTCGAATCCCACCGTTGCCAATTTTTACGTCTCACTTTTGTGCCGCTGCGGTGTGTTCTCGTGGCGTAGGACGCAGCTCTTGTGACGCGCGTGTTGTGTAGGTAGCGTGGCCGAGCGGTCTAAGGCGCTGGTTTCAGGCACCAGTCTCTTGAGAGGCGTGGGTTCCAACCCCACAGCTGCCAAACGTGTAATGTTTCCTGTGTCGAAGACGGCTGCGCTTATTGCCTGCAAAGAAAACAGCACAACAAGGCGTGAGCTTCTGCTTCGTGAATTGCCGTAGAACAGTGCGTGGTGCAACGACAGGATTTGGAGGCGCCTTTTGCTCTCATCATTGCTGGCGTTCGTCTCCACGAAATGCGTCCGGAGCACGCCGTTCTATAACGCGAGAGAGTGGATTTTTTACAGTTGTCGACAGTTAACCGTGCGTGGTTGCTGTGTTCGCTGGAAGAGCGCTGCCGCCGTTATCCGGTGTGGTCTAGTGGCTAGGATACCTGGCTCTCACCCAGGAGGCCCGGGTTCGATTCCCGGTACCGGAAATGCGCGTTTTTGTTGCTCCTCTTATGCGACTTGTCCCGACTTAGCTCGACTGACGCTACGCTGACGCGTGCAGAAAGCCACGTTAAGTATGATTCGTGGCAACACCTGACGGCGAGAGAGATGCGGCATCTATCCACTTGTTATCCAGCCACATACGGGTACCTGTAGTCAAGAGGCTTGGAGGACTGCAAGATATTGCCACGGAGGTGAATGCAGCTAACCACTGTAGTTAGTGTCCTGACAGCGCAGCAACGTTCATTTGCTCGTATACACGTGATGCGGACCGTGTCTGACACTGCTGTGGCGTACACCTTGGCCTAGGCTTTGCTGTGTATCGCCACTTGCATTCCTGCCAGCTGCTTTCGTGGGTGGCTTCGTGGCCGTGGCCGTGATCGTCTAGTGGTTAGGACATTGCGTTGTGGCCGCAATAACCCAGGTTCGAATCCTGGTCACGGCAATTTTGAAAGTTTTGCCTTACTGCCGTTGCAATAGCGATAGTGCACGAGTACTCGAAATGACAGTGCTCTCTTGATTTTGTCACTCGTGTTCCGCAGGCCGCAGTTTGCACTATCACTTCCTCACCAACACGTAATGTCGCCTCCCAGAGCGCAGACGTCCGCTGCTCTCTGTAGTCGAAAAGGGCAGTTGTTTTGAAGTGCGATGGATGAGCAGCCAGCCCCAGCAGAACAGGAAGCTGTGGCGTGCACTGTTTCTACAAATGCTAGGAACACTGGTGCCCATTGCAGCGCACGTAGCATGGCCGAGCGCTCTATGGCGCTGGTTTAAGGCACCAGTCTCTTCGTAGGCGTCGGTTCGAATCCCAGCGCTGCCAGGGGTTTTGCTGTAGTCGTGTTAACCTGCCGCTTTCTCTTCACGTGTAACCTCCTTGAGCTCACATATGTTTGTTACATGGAGCATTCTAGCTCCGCCTGACAGGTACAGCTATGATACTTTAGTGGTTACGGAAAGCCCAGGTTCGAAACCTGGTCACAGCACGAAAACGTCTCTCGATGCTGTCTCCTTAACTACGACAGCTACAGACAAGTGGCGTCGCTACCATACGGCGGGCACGGCATTTTCTTGTTGTGGATGGCCTAAAGAGACGCTTCCAGTGGGAGAGCAGTGGAAATACATGGCACAGCGATTGCCAAGACACTTACATTTCGGAGTGATCTTTGTACTACAAAGGAAACGTTTCGCCGCTCGTGCTCCAGCGGTAACGTGGCCGAGCGGTCTAAGGCGCTGGTTTTAGGCACCAGTCTCTTCGGAGGCGTGGGTTCGAATCCCACCGTTGCCAATTTTTACGTCTCACTTTTGTGCCGCTGCGGTGTGTTCTCGTGGCGTAGGACGCAGCTCTTGTGACGCGCGTGTTGTGTAGGTAGCGTGGCCGAGCGGTCTAAGGCGCTGGTTTCAGGCACCAGTCTCTTGAGAGGCGTGGGTTCCAACCCCACAGCTGCCAAACGTGTAATGTTTCCTGTGTCGAAGACGGCTGCGCTTATTGCCTGCAAAGAAAACAGCACAACAAGGCGTGAGCTTCTGCTTCGTGAATTGCCGTAGAACAGTGCGTGGTGCAACGACAGGATTTGGAGGCGCCTTTTGCTCTCATCATTGCTGGCGTTCGTCTCCACGAAATGCGTCCGGAGCACGCCGTTCTATAACGCGAGAGAGTGGATTTTTTACAGTTGTCGACAGTTAACCGTGCGTGGTTGCTGCGTTCGCTGGAAGAGCGCTGCCGCCGTTATCCGGTGTGGTCTAGTGGCTAGGATACCTGGCTCTCACCCAGGAGGCCCGGGTTCGATTCCCGGTACCGGAAATGCGCGTTTTTGTTGCTCCTCTTATGCGACTTGTCCCGACTTAGCTCGACTGACGCTACGCTGACGCGTGCAGAAAGCCACGTTAAGTATGATTCGTGGCAACACCTGACGGCGAGAGAGATGCGGCATCTATCCACTTGTTATCCAGCCACATACGGGTACCTGTAGTCAAGAGGCTTGGAGGACTGCAAGATATTGCCACGGAGGTGAATGCAGCTAACCACTGTAGTTAGTGTCCTGACAGCGCAGCAACGTTCATTTGCTCGTATACACGTGATGCGGACCGTGTCTGACACTGCTGTGGCGTACACCTTGGCCTAGGCTTTGCTGTGTATCGCCACTTGCATTCCTGCCAGCTGCTTTCGTGGGTGGCTTCGTGGCCGTGGCCGTGATCGTCTAGTGGTTAGGACATTGCGTTGTGGCCGCAATAACCCAGGTTCGAATCCTGGTCACGGCAATTTTGAAAGTTTTGCCTTACTGCCGTTGCAATAGCGATAGTGCACGAGTAC
>NC_064614.1:792767024-792804524 GCF_023898315.1 Schistocerca nitens
ACAACGAATTAAGGAACGCGTCAAGTTGAACGCCGAGGACTACACTTTTCGGCAATTGCAGGTCGTTTTTAATCCACTGGTGAATTTCGAAAGCCGTAGGCCTACGCACGGATCTATCAAACGCGCACTGAATATTATTCTGACGATTTTCTGAATTATCGAGATCCATGGTACTCACAAAAAGATGAAATCACAGAAGAAACAGCGACGCGAAGCACACACCGCCGACCGCGATCCGCAGGTAAACACAGCCCGGCACGCCGCAGCGAGCGCGCGATGTGTTCGGGCCCACGGCTCCGAAGAGACTGGTGCCTAAAACCAGCGCCTTAGACCGCTCGGCCACGTTACCGCTGGAGCACGAGCGGCGAAACGTTTCCTTTGTAGTACAAAGATCACTCCGAAATGTAAGTGTCTTGGCAATCGCTGTGCCATGTATTTCCACTGCTCTCCCACTGGAAGCGTCTCTTTAGGCCATCCACAACAAGAAAATGCTGTGCCCGCCGTATGGTAGCGACGCCACTTGTCTGTAGCTGTCGTAGTTAAGGAGACAGCATCGAGAGACGTTTTCGTGCTCTGACCAGGTTTCGAACCTGGGCTTTCCGTAACCACTAAAGTATCATAGCTGTACCTGTCAGGCGGAGCTAGAATGCTCCATGTAACAAACATATGTGAGCTCAAGGAGGTTACACGTGAAGAGAAAGCGGCAGGTTAACACGACTACAGCAAAACCCCTGGCAGCGCTGGGATTCGAACCGACGCCTACGAAGAGACTGGTGCCTTAAACCAGCGCCATAGAGCGCTCGGCCATGCTACGTGCGCTGCAATGGGCACCAGTGTTCCTAGCATTTGTAGAAACAGTGCACGCCACAGCTTCCTGTTCTGCTGGGGCTGGCTGCTCATCCATCGCACTTCAAAACAACTGCCCTTTTCGACTACAGAGAGCAGCGGACGTCTGCGCTCTGGGAGGCGACATTACGTGTTGGTGAGGAAGTGATAGTGCAAACTGCGGCCTGCGGAACACGAGTGACAAAATCAAGAGAGCACTGTCATTTCGAGTACTCGTGCACTATCGCTATTGCAACGGCAGTAAGGCAAAACTTTCAAAATTGCCGTGACCAGGATTCGAACCTGGGTTATTGCGGCCACAACGCAGTGTCCTAACCACTAGACGATCACGGCCACGGCCACGAAGCCGCCCACGAAAGCAGCTGGCTGGAATGCAAGTGGCGATACACAGCAAAGCCTAGGCCAAGGTGTACGCCACAGCAGTGTCAGACACGGTCCGCATCACGTGTATACGAGCAAATGAACGTTGCTGCGCTGTCAGGACACTAACTACAGTGGTTAGCTGCATTCACCTCCGTGGCAATATCTTGCAGTCCTCCAAGCCTCTTGACTACAGGTACCCGTATGTGGCTGGATAACAAGTGGATAGATGCCGCATCTCTCTCGCCGTCAGGTGTTGCCACGAATCATACTTAACGTGGCTTTCTGCACGCGTCAGCGTAGCGTCAGTCGATCAAAGTCGGGACAAGTCGCAAAAGAGGAGCAACAAAAACGCGCATTTCCGGTACCGGGAATCGAACCCGGGCCTCCTGGGTGAGAGCCAGGTATCCTAGCCACTAGACCACACCGGATAACGGCGGCAGCGCTCTTCCAGCGAACGCAGCAACCACGCACGGTTAACTGTCGACAACTGTAAAA
This sequence comes from Schistocerca nitens, assembly GCF_023898315.1. NCBI lineage: Eukaryota > Metazoa > Arthropoda > Insecta > Orthoptera > Acrididae > Schistocerca > Schistocerca nitens. The sequence goes on from NC_064614.1 coordinate 792,768,729, forward strand.
AATCCACTCTCTCGCGTTATAGAACGGCGTGCTCCGGACGCATTTCGTGGAGACGAACGCCAGCAATGATGAGAGCAAAAGGCGCCTCCAAATCCTGTCGTTGCACCACGCACTGTTCTACGGCAATTCACGAAGCAGAAGCTCACGCCTTGTTGTGCTGTTTTCTTTGCAGGCAATAAGCGCAGCCGTCTTCGACACAGGAAACATTACACGTTTGGCAGCTGTGGGGTTGGAACCCACGCCTCTCAAGAGACTGGTGCCTGAAACCAGCGCCTTACACCGCTCGGCCACGCTACCTACACAACACGCGCGTCACAAGAGCTGCGTCCTACGCCACGAGAACACACCGCAGCGGCACAAAAGTGAGACGTAAAAATTGGCAGCTGTGGGATTCGAACCCACGCCTCCGAAGAGACTGGTGCCTAAAACCAGCGCCTTAGACCGCTCGGCCACGTTACCGCTGGAGCACGAGCGGCGAAACGTTTCCTTTGTAGTACAAAGATCACTCCGAAATGTAAGTGTCTTGGCAATCGCTGTGCCATGTATTTCCACTGCTCTCCCACTGGAAGCGTCTCTTTAGGCCATCCACAACAAGAAAATGCCGTGCCCGCCGTATGGTAGCGACGCCACTTGTCTGTAGCTGTCGTAGTTAAGGAGACAGCATCGAGAGACGTTTTCGTGCTCTGACCAGGTTTCGAACCTGGGCTTTCCGTAACCACTAAAGTATCATAGCTGTACCTGTCAGGCGGAGCTAGAATGCTCCATGTAACAAACATATGTGAGCTCAAGGAGGTTACACGTGAAGAGAAAGCGGCAGGAACACGACTACAGCAAAACCCCTGGCAGCGCTGGGATTCGAACCGACGCCTACGAAGAGACTGGTGCCTTAAACCAGCGCCATAGAGCGCTCGGCCATGCTACGTGCGCTGCAATGGGCACCAGTGTTCCTAGCATTTGTAGAAACAGTGCACGCCACAGCTTCCTGTTCTGCTGGGGCTGGCTGCTCATCCATCGCACTTCAAAACAACTGCCCTTTTCGACTACAGAGAGCAGCGGACGTCTGCGCTCTGGGAGGCGACATTACGTGTTGGTGAGGAAGTGATAGTGCAAACTGCGGCCTGCGGAACACGAGTGACAAAATCAAGAGAGCACTGTCATTTCGAGTACTCGTGCACTATCGCTATTGCAACGGCAGTAAGGCAAAACTTTCAAAATTGCCGTGACCAGGATTCGAACCTGGGTTATTGCGGCCACAACGCAGTGTCCTAACCACTAGACGATCACGGCCACGGCCACGAAGCCGCCCACGAAAGCAGCTGGCTGGAATGCAAGTGGCGATACACAGCAAAGCCTAGGCCAAGGTGTACGCCACAGCAGTGTCAGACACGGTCCGCATCACGTGTATACGAGCAAATGAACGTTGCTGCGCTGTCAGGACACTAACTACAGTGGTTAGCTGCATTCACCTCCGTGGCAATATCTTGCAGTCCTCCAAGCCTCTTGACTACAGGTACCCGTATGTGGCTGGATAACAAGTGGATAGATGCCGCATCTCTCTCGCCGTCAGGTGTTGCCACGAATCATACTTAACGTGGCTTTCTGCACGCGTCAGCGTAGCGTCAGTCGATCAAAGTCGGGACAAGTCGCAAAAGAGGAGCAACAAAAACGCGCATTTCCGGTACCGGGAATCGAACCCGGGCCTCCTGGGTGAGAGCCAGGTATCCTAGCCACTAGACCACACCGGATAACGGCGGCAGCGCTCTTCCAGCGAACGCAGCAACCACGCACGGTTAACTGTCGACAACTGTAAAAAATCCACTCTCTCGCGTTATAGAACGGCGTGCTCCGGACGCATTTCGTGGAGACGAACGCCAGCAATGATGAGAGCAAAAGGCGCCTCCAAATCCTGTCGTTGCACCACGCACTGTTCTACGGCAATTCACGAAGCAGAAGCTCACGCCTTGTTGTGCTGTTTTCTTTGCAGGCAATAAGCGCAGCCGTCTTCGACACAGGAAACATTACACGTTTGGCAGCTGTGGGGTTGGAACCCACGCCTCTCAAGAGACTGGTGCCTGAAACCAGCGCCTTAGACCGCTCGGCCACGCTACCTACACAACACGCGCGTCACAAGAGCTGCGTCCTACGCCACGAGAACACACCGCAGCGGCACAAAAGTGAGACGTAAAAATTGGCAGCTGTGGGATTCGAACCCACGCCTCCGAAGAGACTGGTGCCTAAAACCAGCGCCTTAGACCGCTCGGCCACGTTACCGCTGGAGCACGAGCGGCGAAACGTTTCCTTTGTAGTACAAAGATCACTCCGAAATGTAAGTGTCTTGGCAATCGCTGTGCCATGTATTTCCACTGCTCTCCCACTGGAAGCGTCTCTTTAGGCCATCCACAACAAGAAAATGCCGTGCCCGCCGTATGGTAGCGACGCCACTTGTCTGTAGCTGTCGTAGTTAAGGAGACAGCATCGAGAGACGTTTTCGTGCTCTGACCAGGTTTCGAACCTGGGCTTTCCGTAACCACTAAAGTATCATAGCTGTACCTGTCAGGCGGAGCTAGAATGCTCCATGTAACAAACATATGTGAGCTCAAGGAGGTTACACGTGAAGAGAAAGCGGCAGGAACACGACTACAGCAAAACCCCTGGCAGCGCTGGGATTCGAACCGACGCCTACGAAGAGACTGGTGCCTTAAACCAGCGCCATAGAGCGCTCGGCCATGCTACGTGCGCTGCAATGGGCACCAGTGTTCCTAGCATTTGTAGAAACAGTGCACGCCACAGCTTCCTGTTCTGCTGGGGCTGGCTGCTCATCCATCGCACTTCAAAACAACTGCCCTTTTCGACTACAGAGAGCAGCGGACGTCTGCGCTCTGGGAGGCGACATTACGTGTTGGTGAGGAAGTGATAGTGCAAACTGCGGCCTGCGGAACACGAGTGACAAAATCAAGAGAGCACTGTCATTTCGAGTACTCGTGCACTATCGCTATTGCAACGGCAGTAAGGCAAAACTTTCAAAATTGCCGTGACCAGGATTCGAACCTGGGTTATTGCGGCCACAACGCAATGTCCTAACCACTAGACGATCACGGCCACGGCCACGAAGCCGCCCACGAAAGCAGCTGGCTGGAATGCAAGTGGCGATACACAGCAAAGCCTAGGCCAAGGTGTACGCCACAGCAGTGTCAGACACGGTCCGCATCACGTGTATACGAGCAAATGAACGTTGCTGCGCTGTCAGGACACTAACTACAGTGGTTAGCTGCATTCACCTCCGTGGCAATATCTTGCAGTCCTCCAAGCCTCTTGACTACAGGTACCCGTATGTGGCTGGATAACAAGTGGATAGATGCCGCATCTCTCTCGCCGTCAGGTGTTGCCACGAATCATACTTAACGTGGCTTTCTGCACGCGTCAGCGTAGCGTCAGTCGATCAAACTCGGGACAAGTCGCAAAAGAGGAGCAACAAAAACGCGCATTTCCGGTACCGGGAATCGAACCCGGGCCTCCTGGGTGAGAGCCAGGTATCCTAGCCACTAGACCACACCGGATAACGGCGGCAGCGCTCTTCCAGCGAACGCAGCAACCACGCACGGTTAACTGTCGACAACTGTAAAAAATCCACTCTCTCGCGTTATAGAACGGCGTGCTCCGGACGCATTTCGTGGAGACGAACGCCAGCAATGATGAGAGCAAAAGGCGCCTCCAAATCCTGTCGTTGCACCACGCACTGTTCTACGGCAATTCACGAAGCAGAAGCTCACGCCTTGTTGTGCTGTTTTCTTTGCAGGCAATAAGCGCAGCCGTCTTCGACACAGGAAACATTACACGTTTGGCAGCTGTGGGGTTGGAACCCACGCCTCTCAAGAGACTGGTGCCTGAAACCAGCGCCTTAGACCGCTCGGCCACGCTACCTACACAACACGCGCGTCACAAGAGCTGCGTCCTACGCCACGAGAACACACCGCAGCGGCACAAAAGTGAGACGTAAAAATTGGCAGCTGTGGGATTCGAACCCACGCCTCCGAAGAGACTGGTGCCTAAAACCAGCGCCTTAGACCGCTCGGCCACGTTACCGCTGGAGCACGAGCGGCGAAACGTTTCCTTTGTAGTACAAAGATCACTCCGAAATGTAAGTGTCTTGGCAATCGCTGTGCCATGTATTTCCACTGCTCTCCCACTGGAAGCGTCTCTTTAGGCCATCCACAACAAGAAAATGCCGTGCCCGCCGTATGGTAGCGACGCCACTTGTCTGTAGCTGTCGTAGTTAAGGAGACAGCATCGAGAGACGTTTTCGTGCTCTGACCAGGTTTCGAACCTGGGCTTTCCGTAACCACTAAAGTATCATAGCTGTACCTGTCAGGCGGAGCTAGAATGCTCCATGTAACAAACATATGTGAGCTCAAGGAGGTTACACGTGAAGAGAAAGCGGCAGGAACACGACTACAGCAAAACCCCTGGCAGCGCTGGGATTCGAACCGACGCCTACGAAGAGACTGGTGCCTTAAACCAGCGCCATAGAGCGCTCGGCCATGCTACGTGCGCTGCAATGGGCACCAGTGTTCCTAGCATTTGTAGAAACAGTGCACGCCACAGCTTCCTGTTCTGCTGGGGCTGGCTGCTCATCCATCGCACTTCAAAACAACTGCCCTTTTCGACTACAGAGAGCAGCGGACGTCTGCGCTCTGGGAGGCGACATTACGTGTTGGTGAGGAAGTGATAGTGCAAACTGCGGCCTGCGGAACACGAGTGACAAAATCAAGAGAGCACTGTCATTTCGAGTACTCGTGCACTATCGCTATTGCAACGGCAGTAAGGCAAAACTTTCAAAATTGCCGTGACCAGGATTCGAACCTGGGTTATTGCGGCCACAACGCAGTGTCCTAACCACTAGACGATCACGGCCACGGCCACGAAGCCGCCCACGAAAGCAGCTGGCTGGAATGCAAGTGGCGATACACAGCAAAGCCTAGGCCAAGGTGTACGCCACAGCAGTGTCAGACACGGTCCGCATCACGTGTATACGAGCAAATGAACGTTGCTGCGCTGTCAGGACACTAACTACAGTGGTTAGCTGCATTCACCTCCGTGGCAATATCTTGCAGTCCTCCAAGCCTCTTGACTACAGGTACCCGTATGTGGCTGGATAACAAGTGGATAGATGCCGCATCTCTCTCGCCGTCAGGTGTTGCCACGAATCATACTTAACGTGGCTTTCTGCACGCGTCAGCGTAGCGTCAGTCGATCAAAGTCGGGACAAGTCGCAAAAGAGGAGCAACAAAAACGCGCATTTCCGGTACCGGGAATCGAACCCGGGCCTCCTGGGTGAGAGCCAGGTATCCTAGCCACTAGACCACACCGGATAACGGCGGCAGCGCTCTTCCAGCGAACGCAGCAACCACGCACGGTTAACTGTCGACAACTGTAAAAAATCCACTCTCTCGCGTTATAGAACGGCGTGCTCCGGACGCATTTCGTGGAGACGAACGCCAGCAATGATGAGAGCAAAAGGCGCCTCCAAATCCTGTCGTTGCACCACGCACTGTTCTACGGCAATTCACGAAGCAGAAGCTCACGCCTTGTTGTGCTGTTTTCTTTGCAGGCAATAAGCGCAGCCGTCTTCGACACAGGAAACATTACACGTTTGGCAGCTGTGGGGTTGGAACCCACGCCTCTCAAGAGACTGGTGCCTGAAACCAGCGCCTTAGACCGCTCGGCCACGCTACCTACACAACACGCGCGTCACAAGAGCTGCGTCCTACGCCACGAGAACACACCGCAGCGGCACAAAAGTGAGACGTAAAAATTGGCAGCTGTGGGATTCGAACCCACGCCTCCGAAGAGACTGGTGCCTAAAACCAGCGCCTTAGACCGCTCGGCCACGTTACCGCTGGAGCACGAGCGGCGAAACGTTTCCTTTGTAGTACAAAGATCACTCCGAAATGTAAGTGTCTTGGCAATCGCTGTGCCATGTATTTCCACTGCTCTCCCACTGGAAGCGTCTCTTTAGGCCATCCACAACAAGAAAATGCCGTGCCCGCCGTATGGTAGCGACGCCACTTGTCTGTAGCTGTCGTAGTTAAGGAGACAGCATCGAGAGACGTTTTCGTGCTGTGACCAGGTTTCGAACCTGGGCTTTCCGTAACCACTAAAGTATCATAGCTGTACCTGTCAGGCGGAGCTAGAATGCTCCATGTAACAAACATATGTGAGCTCAAGGAGGTTACACGTGAAGAGAAAGCGGCAGGTTAACACGACTACAGCAAAACCCCTGGCAGCGCTGGGATTCGAACCGACGCCTACGAAGAGACTGGTGCCTTAAACCAGCGCCATAGAGCGCTCGGCCATGCTACGTGCGCTGCAATGGGCACCAGTGTTCCTAGCATTTGTAGAAACAGTGCACGCCACAGCTTCCTGTTCTGCTGGGGCTGGCTGCTCATCCATCGCACTTCAAAACAACTGCCCTTTTCGACTACAGAGAGCAGCGGACGTCTGCGCTCTGGGAGGCGACATTACGTGTTGGTGAGGAAGTGATAGTGCAAACTGCGGCCTGCGGAACACGAGTGACAAAATCAAGAGAGCACTGTCATTTCGAGTACTCGTGCACTATCGCTATTGCAACGGCAGTAAGGCAAAACTTTCAAAATTGCCGTGACCAGGATTCGAACCTGGGTTATTGCGGCCACAACGCAATGTCCTAACCACTAGACGATCACGGCCACGGCCACGAAGCCGCCCACGAAAGCAGCTGGCTGGAATGCAAGTGGCGATACACAGCAAAGCCTAGGCCAAGGTGTACGCCACAGCAGTGTCAGACACGGTCCGCATCACGTGTATACGAGCAAATGAACGTTGCTGCGCTGTCAGGACACTAACTACAGTGGTTAGCTGCATTCACCTCCGTGGCAATATCTTGCAGTCCTCCAAGCCTCTTGACTACAGGTACCCGTATGTGGCTGGATAACAAGTGGATAGATGCCGCATCTCTCTCGCCGTCAGGTGTTGCCACGAATCATACTTAACGTGGCTTTCTGCACGCGTCAGCGTAGCGTCAGTCGATCAAAGTCGGGACAAGTCGCAAAAGAGGAGCAACAAAAACGCGCATTTCCGGTACCGGGAATCGAACCCGGGCCTCCTGGGTGAGAGCCAGGTATCCTAGCCACTAGACCACACCGGATAACGGCGGCAGCGCTCTTCCAGCGAACGCAGCAACCACGCACGGTTAACTGTCGACAACTGTAAAAAATCCACTCTCTCGCGTTATAGAACGGCGTGCTCCGGACGCATTTCGTGGAGACGAACGCCAGCAATGATGAGAGCAAAAGGCGCCTCCAAATCCTGTCGTTGCACCACGCACTGTTCTACGGCAATTCACGAAGCAGAAGCTCACGCCTTGTTGTGCTGTTTTCTTTGCAGGCAATAAGCGCAGCCGTCTTCGACACAGGAAACATTACACGTTTGGCAGCTGTGGGGTTGGAACCCACGCCTCTCAAGAGACTGGTGCCTGAAACCAGCGCCTTACACCGCTCGGCCACGCTACCTACACAACACGCGCGTCACAAGAGCTGCGTCCTACGCCACGAGAACACACCGCAGCGGCACAAAAGTGAGACGTAAAAATTGGCAGCTGTGGGATTCGAACCCACGCCTCCGAAGAGACTGGTGCCTAAAACCAGCGCCTTAGACCGCTCGGCCACGTTACCGCTGGAGCACGAGCGGCGAAACGTTTCCTTTGTAGTACAAAGATCACTCCGAAATGTAAGTGTCTTGGCAATCGCTGTGCCATGTATTTCCACTGCTCTCCCACTGGAAGCGTCTCTTTAGGCCATCCACAACAAGAAAATGCCGTGCCCGCCGTATGGTAGCGACGCCACTTGTCTGTAGCTGTCGTAGTTAAGGAGACAGCATCGAGAGACGTTTTCGTGCTGTGACCAGGTTTCGAACCTGGGCTTTCCGTAACCACTAAAGTATCATAGCTGTACCTGTCAGGCGGAGCTAGAATGCTCCATGTAACAAACATATGTGAGCTCAAGGAGGTTACACGTGAAGAGAAAGCGGCAGGTTAACACGACTACAGCAAAACCCCTGGCAGCGCTGGGATTCGAACCGACGCCTACGAAGAGACTGGTGCCTTAAACCAGCGCCATAGAGCGCTCGGCCATGCTACGTGCGCTGCAATGGGCACCAGTGTTCCTAGCATTTGTAGAAACAGTGCACGCCACAGCTTCCTGTTCTGCTGGGGCTGGCTGCTCATCCATCGCACTTCAAAACAACTGCCCTTTTCGACTACAGAGAGCAGCGGACGTCTGCGCTCTGGGAGGCGACATTACGTGTTGGTGAGGAAGTGATAGTGCAAACTGCGGCCTGCGGAACACGAGTGACAAAATCAAGAGAGCACTGTCATTTCGAGTACTCGTGCACTATCGCTATTGCAACGGCAGTAAGGCAAAACTTTCAAAATTGCCGTGACCAGGATTCGAACCTGGGTTATTGCGGCCACATCGCAATGTCCTAACCACTAGACGATCACGGCCACGGCCACGAAGCCGCCCACGAAAGCAGCTGGCTGGAATGCAAGTGGCGATACACAGCAAAGCCTAGGCCAAGGTGTACGCCACAGCAGTGTCAGACACGGTCCGCATCACGTGTATACGAGCAAATGAACGTTGCTGCGCTGTCAGGACACTAACTACAGTGGTTAGCTGCATTCACCTCCGTGGCAATATCTTGCAGTCCTCCAAGCCTCTTGACTACAGGTACCCGTATGTGGCTGGATAACAAGTGGATAGATGCCGCATCTCTCTCGCCGTCAGGTGTTGCCACGAATCATACTTAACGTGGCTTTCTGCACGCGTCAGCGTAGCGTCAGTCGATCAAACTCGGGACAAGTCGCAAAAGAGGAGCAACAAAAACGCGCATTTCCGGTACCGGGAATCGAACCCGGGCCTCCTGGGTGAGAGCCAGGTATCCTAGCCACTAGACCACACCGGATAACGGCGGCAGCGCTCTTCCAGCGAACGCAGCAACCACGCACGGTTAACTGTCGACAACTGTAAAAAATCCACTCTCTCGCGTTATAGAACGGCGTGCTCCGGACGCATTTCGTGGAGACGAACGCCAGCAATGATGAGAGCAAAAGGCGCCTCCAAATCCTGTCGTTGCACCACGCACTGTTCTACGGCAATTCACGAAGCAGAAGCTCACGCCTTGTTGTGCTGTTTTCTTTGCAGGCAATAAGCGCAGCCGTCTTCGACACAGGAAACATTACACGTTTGGCAGCTGTGGGGTTGGAACCCACGCCTCTCAAGAGACTGGTGCCTGAAACCAGCGCCTTAGACCGCTCGGCCACGCTACCTACACAACACGCGCGTCACAAGAGCTGCGTCCTACGCCACGAGAACACACCGCAGCGGCACAAAAGTGAGACGTAAAAATTGGCAGCTTTTTTTTTTTTTTTGGGCCTCCCAACTCCCCTTATAGCCCGGCCTTACGCTCTCCAAATAACGCCTTCGTCGGCGAGCTTCTCAGCTATAGTTAGAGCTGGTGCCAGACGTAACGTAAACGAAAACGAACGTTGACGAAAGAAAGGAGCAAAGTAAGTCCGCCTCCTCGGAGGCATTCCTCGTCAGAAGGGAAAACAGAAAGTATGCAACGACACTGAAAGCAGTGTAGTGACATGAAGGCACCGTGAAGTGTGAAAACAAAGAGAAAAGTATATATATAGAGACACATAGCCAGCTGGAAGAAGTCAAAGAAAAGTCCAGTCAGCACACAAAGCAAAACGCCGGCCAGCAATGCAAAAAACATGAAACACGGACATACATTGTGAAGAACCGAATAACGGTGAGCACGCCGAAGAAACGACAAAGAAATGGAAAGAAGAAAATGCAATAAGGAAAAACACACCAGGAATCCTGACCAAAGGAAAATCAATGAAACACAACGATATGTCCACAAAAAAAAGGGGGGAGGGTACACTGTCACGCAACGCCTCTCCTTGGCATCACGATCCCATACCAATACATGGCAGAGTGGGAAATAATAAGAAAATAAAGAAAGCGAAAACAAAACATCCCCGCATAATACCATATACGAGGCATTTCCCAAGGGAGATACGTCTCCCGTTTACGTGATATTTATCGTTTCTGGTACTAACTATACATTCATCACAAGACGAGGGCACGTTCAATCACGTCATATTGTTAAGCAGGAAAATATAAATTTAATTAAGTCGACATCGGGAAAAGAGTATAAGCATGCGCCAAGGCGACATGCAAAAAATTCGCAAAAGTCAGAGCATAATCACTGAAAATATAAATTGAATTAAGTCGACATCGGGAAAAGAGGATAAGCATGCGCCAAGGCGACATGCAAAAGTCGCAAAGGTCAGAGCATAACCACTTCGAACACGGGACTTGCCAAGTTCAGCCCATAAGTACGTAAGAAAAGCCAGACGGTCAGTCAGTTTAAGACAAAACAAAGAGTGGATGGTATGACCGAGTAACCAGACGGTGGCGGTGCGCTTGGTGGTCGGGAACGCCTGACACTGGGGTACTATCGCATCTGCCACTATCACCTGCGCCATAGACACCCTGGTGATGAGACTCACCATGTCCCGGTGCAAAACCTCACACAGCTCCAGACCATAAAAGAGCCGCCGCGCCGCGTAGTCGCTGCCGGAAGGAGCGTAAACAGGAACAAACACGACGCCTGCAATAGTGCACGCAATAGCGCGGCCAGTAGGTAGACACTCAATATTCGTGACACTGAGGCCGGGACAGACTAATATAGCAGTACCGGTGACGTCATCAGACACCACATTGTCCACAATAACGTAGTCACACAGATCGGTCAGAAGCATCAGAGCCTCACGTGCCACTTCTTGCAAAAAGGTGACATGGCAACGGGTTTCACATAAAAGAGTGTTTAAGGCAAGGACCGTATACGGACTACGTATTTCGGTAACATCGACTGTAAGAATATGCCACCGACGCGTGTCAGGAACCAGACACAACGCAAGGAACAACAAATGCAGTGTTCACAAGAAGCGAAGCAGTAGCGCCGCGAAGGTAGCGTTTATTGCGGACAAGATCGGCAAAAATGGCATACCGACAGGTGGCAGGTAGCATACACAGAATACACACGAAATAAATATCCACAATAAAGGTCACAACGGCTCCGCCAAAGCAAAGCAACATGTGAACACGAACGGCGAAAATGATCCACCGCAGGCTACCGAACTCCAGGCACAGCTAAAACCAACAATTAAGCACAGACAAGAAGCACAGACAAGAAGAGGCGCCCCGGCACAGTGAGAACGACGCAGTCGAGCGACAGGATCGATAGAAAACAAACCGCCGACGCCGTACACAAAGCAAATCACAGGCACAAAGTGGCACAGCAGAAGGTCATGGGCGCAACCAAACGACGCATACAATCGACAAATAACGGTAAAAGGCATCCCCAACAGGTGCAGACAGGAACATAGGTAAAATAATAAATGATACTGACAGAGTAAAAGTACATATTCGCCGCCAATACAATTCCATGCAGTTCGTCGGCATGAGCGATGAGACATCGCCTCCGACGGGGGCACACACCAGACACAGACAAAGACAATACATAATAACTATAATTATTAAGAATAAAAGTAACGGGCACAACTGCGGAAGCAACGGCGTCACAAGGAGTATACACTGTGGCTACACAGTGACGAAAAGTTCCGCCCGCGTACAACAAATACAAGACACATGTAAAGGCGAATAAAACAGTTCGCACAAATTCGCAGGCACATGCGCCGCCAAACGACGCAAGGTAGTGGCAAGCACAATGAAATATGTCCGCAACGGATGTCACTCACCAGACGCGAGGAAAAAAAAGTATGCGCACAACAAAAGCGGCACATGCACCGGTAAGACAGCGCATGGTAGTGAGAGTTACGGGGTAAACACACAATCAATGCGTGGCAGACCCCAGACACAAACGACGTGACACAACTTGTGAAACAGAAATGTGCACATCGTAAAAAGCACCCGTGCATCCGTAATGATCCAAGGGAGCGGCAATAACGACTAAAATGTGCCTCCGAACGAGCGGCGGATACCCGACACATGTAGAAATGCCAGACACAGTTAGATACATTACAAATAAAAGTACACAAATATGGGTGCAGTGGCGCTACCAAAACGCCACTCGTGAGCGACAATAAAGGTTAAAACGCGCAACAGACCGGTGTCACACAACACAGATGAGGAAACGCCACAAAAAGAACAATGTTAAACTGAAACAACGATGAAAACATGCACGCTGCCAAGCAATGAGAAAATTCACGTTACGTACCGGGGCCAGACCCGTGTCCCACCTCCACTTCCGCCGCCCAGTCACACTTTTCACTAGAAAATACGGGGGGCTGAACCACGTCCGTGCCCATACTAACAGCGGCACCGGAAGGAGCCGCCGTGGCAGGTCCAGCGCCGGCGGCAGAATCAGATCCAGACTCCTGTGAGGGCGGCCGGATGCGACGGCAATGTGAGTCGTCCGATTTGCGTTTGCCTGCCAAATGTGCAGGCGACACGCTCGAAACAACGTCCATCGCCATATCGCTTGCCACGACAGGTGCCGTTTGAGTAAGCAAAACCTTAAGCTGACGAACTTTCTCGTCCCGCTTGGATTCCGCGGAACTCACGGACGCCGCAGGCTGACTGCAAGGGGCAGGCCGCTGCCGACGGCGATCGGAAGCCGACGCCTGCCGCGAGTCAACAACTGCGCGCTGCGAGGCCCGTTGCAACTTTTTCTGTTTAGAGGAGGACTTGTAGGGTGGGACGCAAGTCACCACCGGGGACGGCGTTCGCGCTTTACGAGAAGAAACACCCGAAATACTAGCGCTGCGAATGCGAGTCACGTTGTCAGCCCTCTCAGTCGGCCGTTCCCTACGCGGTTTGGGTTCCGCGGGGGCGTCAAGACGCTCCTCACGGTCAACAACAACGGTGGCAGCATCGGACACATTCTTAGGCACAACAGAGGGAGCAGCCTCGGGAACAGGTTCCGATACGGACAGCGTTACAGCTGCCGGTACGGGGTCAGACACAATCGGTAGCCCAAGTTCATCAACAGCCGGCGGAGCAGGCACGGGGGCCGCTACTTGCACAGGCACAGAAAGCACAGGCAACGCCGGGGAGCTATCAGCAACAAGAACGGGAGGTGTAACGTCCATAGCAACAACGTCGTCTACAATTTCAGGAACAGACACACGACTAGCACGCGCGGGGGAGGCGCCAAGCGCGACCGCCGCCCACGTCACTCGTCCTGACCGTCTGTCCGTGGTAGTTGCACAGGGCGACTACGTTTCGGACAGTCCTGTCGAAAATGTCCGGTACCATTACAAAAAGAACAGGTCGCCGGTTGGCCGCTATAAGTTATAAAGGCCCGATGACCAGCAACAACAACAAAGGACGGTATATGCTGTCGGACAATCATGCGGACACTACGAACACCATTCTCAACATCATAATAGTAAGCTGACGACCATTTCTCTTTTACAACCGAAAGCACTGTACCGTACGGAAGGAAGCTACGAGAAATAGTTTCGTTTCTCACTTCGAATGGCAAGTTAAACACGCGTACAGTACGGATACCATAACCCGCGTTCGACAGCACAACATCACTAACAGTACCGTCAAGGTGCTTAATTTTACGGACACCACCATTAACATTGACTAAAGTGTCACACATATCAGAAGAGGACAATTTAAGAAACAACGAATTAAGGAACGCGTCAAGTTGAACGCCGAGGACTACACTTTTCGGCAATTGCAGGTCGTTTTTAATCCACTGGTGAATTTCGAAAGCCGTAGGCCTACGCACGGATCTATCAAACGCGCACTGAATATTATTCTGACGATTTTCTGAATTATCGAGATCCATGGTACTCACAAAAAGATGAAATCACAGAAGAAACAGCGACGCGAAGCACACACCGCCGACCGCGATCCGCAGGTAAACACAGCCCGGCACGCCGCAGCGAGCGCGCGATGTGTTCGGGCCCACGGCTCCGAAGAGACTGGTGCCTAAAACCAGCGCCTTAGACCGCTCGGCCACGTTACCGCTGGAGCACGAGCGGCGAAACGTTTCCTTTGTAGTACAAAGATCACTCCGAAATGTAAGTGTCTTGGCAATCGCTGTGCCATGTATTTCCACTGCTCTCCCACTGGAAGCGTCTCTTTAGGCCATCCACAACAAGAAAATGCTGTGCCCGCCGTATGGTAGCGACGCCACTTGTCTGTAGCTGTCGTAGTTAAGGAGACAGCATCGAGAGACGTTTTCGTGCTCTGACCAGGTTTCGAACCTGGGCTTTCCGTAACCACTAAAGTATCATAGCTGTACCTGTCAGGCGGAGCTAGAATGCTCCATGTAACAAACATATGTGAGCTCAAGGAGGTTACACGTGAAGAGAAAGCGGCAGGTTAACACGACTACAGCAAAACCCCTGGCAGCGCTGGGATTCGAACCGACGCCTACGAAGAGACTGGTGCCTTAAACCAGCGCCATAGAGCGCTCGGCCATGCTACGTGCGCTGCAATGGGCACCAGTGTTCCTAGCATTTGTAGAAACAGTGCACGCCACAGCTTCCTGTTCTGCTGGGGCTGGCTGCTCATCCATCGCACTTCAAAACAACTGCCCTTTTCGACTACAGAGAGCAGCGGACGTCTGCGCTCTGGGAGGCGACATTACGTGTTGGTGAGGAAGTGATAGTGCAAACTGCGGCCTGCGGAACACGAGTGACAAAATCAAGAGAGCACTGTCATTTCGAGTACTCGTGCACTATCGCTATTGCAACGGCAGTAAGGCAAAACTTTCAAAATTGCCGTGACCAGGATTCGAACCTGGGTTATTGCGGCCACAACGCAGTGTCCTAACCACTAGACGATCACGGCCACGGCCACGAAGCCGCCCACGAAAGCAGCTGGCTGGAATGCAAGTGGCGATACACAGCAAAGCCTAGGCCAAGGTGTACGCCACAGCAGTGTCAGACACGGTCCGCATCACGTGTATACGAGCAAATGAACGTTGCTGCGCTGTCAGGACACTAACTACAGTGGTTAGCTGCATTCACCTCCGTGGCAATATCTTGCAGTCCTCCAAGCCTCTTGACTACAGGTACCCGTATGTGGCTGGATAACAAGTGGATAGATGCCGCATCTCTCTCGCCGTCAGGTGTTGCCACGAATCATACTTAACGTGGCTTTCTGCACGCGTCAGCGTAGCGTCAGTCGATCAAACTCGGGACAAGTCGCAAAAGAGGAGCAACAAAAACGCGCATTTCCGGTACCGGGAATCGAACCCGGGCCTCCTGGGTGAGAGCCAGGTATCCTAGCCACTAGACCACACCGGATAACGGCGGCAGCGCTCTTCCAGCGAACGCAGCAACCACGCACGGTTAACTGTCGACAACTGTAAAAAATCCACTCTCTCGCGTTATAGAACGGCGTGCTCCGGACGCATTTCGTGGAGACGAACGCCAGCAATGATGAGAGCAAAAGGCGCCTCCAAATCCTGTCGTTGCACCACGCACTGTTCTACGGCAATTCACGAAGCAGAAGCTCACGCCTTGTTGTGCTGTTTTCTTTGCAGGCAATAAGCGCAGCCGTCTTCGACACAGGAAACATTACACGTTTGGCAGCTGTGGGGTTGGAACCCACGCCTCTCAAGAGACTGGTGCCTGAAACCAGCGCCTTAGACCGCTCGGCCACGCTACCTACACAACACGCGCGTCACAAGAGCTGCGTCCTACGCCACGAGAACACACCGCAGCGGCACAAAAGTGAGACGTAAAAATTGGCAGCTGTGGGATTCGAACCCACGCCTCCGAAGAGACTGGTGCCTAAAACCAGCGCCTTAGACCGCTCGGCCACGTTACCGCTGGAGCACGAGCGGCGAAACGTTTCCTTTGTAGTACAAAGATCACTCCGAAATGTAAGTGTCTTGGCAATCGCTGTGCCATGTATTTCCACTGCTCTCCCACTGGAAGCGTCTCTTTAGGCCATCCACAACAAGAAAATGCCGTGCCCGCCGTATGGTAGCGACGCCACTTGTCTGTAGCTGTCGTAGTTAAGGAGACAGCATCGAGAGACGTTTTCGTGCTGTGACCAGGTTTCGAACCTGGGCTTTCCGTAACCACTAAAGTATCATAGCTGTACCTGTCAGGCGGAGCTAGAATGCTCCATGTAACAAACATATGTGAGCTCAAGGAGGTTACACGTGAAGAGAAAGCGGCAGGTTAACACGACTACAGCAAAACCCCTGGCAGCGCTGGGATTCGAACCGACGCCTACGAAGAGACTGGTGCCTTAAACCAGCGCCATAGAGCGCTCGGCCATGCTACGTGCGCTGCAATGGGCACCAGTGTTCCTAGCATTTGTAGAAACAGTGCACGCCACAGCTTCCTGTTCTGCTGGGGCTGGCTGCTCATCCATCGCACTTCAAAACAACTGCCCTTTTCGACTACAGAGAGCAGCGGACGTCTGCGCTCTGGGAGGCGACATTACGTGTTGGTGAGGAAGTGATAGTGCAAACTGCGGCCTGCGGAACACGAGTGACAAAATCAAGAGAGCACTGTCATTTCGAGTACTCGTGCACTATCGCTATTGCAACGGCAGTAAGGCAAAACTTTCAAAATTGCCGTGACCAGGATTCGAACCTGGGTTATTGCGGCCACAACGCAGTGTCCTAACCACTAGACGATCACGGCCACGGCCACGAAGCCGCCCACGAAAGCAGCTGGCTGGAATGCAAGTGGCGATACACAGCAAAGCCTAGGCCAAGGTGTACGCCACAGCAGTGTCAGACACGGTCCGCATCACGTGTATACGAGCAAATGAACGTTGCTGCGCTGTCAGGACACTAACTACAGTGGTTAGCTGCATTCACCTCCGTGGCAATATCTTGCAGTCCTCCAAGCCTCTTGACTACAGGTACCCGTATGTGGCTGGATAACAAGTGGATAGATGCCGCATCTCTCTCGCCGTCAGGTGTTGCCACGAATCATACTTAACGTGGCTTTCTGCACGCGTCAGCGTAGCGTCAGTCGATCAAAGTCGGGACAAGTCGCAAAAGAGGAGCAACAAAAACGCGCATTTCCGGTACCGGGAATCGAACCCGGGCCTCCTGGGTGAGAGCCAGGTATCCTAGCCACTAGACCACACCGGATAACGGCGGCAGCGCTCTTCCAGCGAACACAGCAACCACGCACGGTTAACTGTCGACAACTGTAAAAAATCCACTCTCTCGCGTTATAGAACGGCGTGCTCCGGACGCATTTCGTGGAGACGAACGCCAGCAATGATGAGAGCAAAAGGCGCCTCCAAATCCTGTCGTTGCACCACGCACTGTTCTACGGCAATTCACGAAGCAGAAGCTCACGCCTTGTTGTGCTGTTTTCTTTGCAGGCAATAAGCGCAGCCGTCTTCGACACAGGAAACATTACACGTTTGGCAGCTGTGGGGTTGGAACCCACGCCTCTCAAGAGACTGGTGCCTGAAACCAGCGCCTTAGACCGCTCGGCCACGCTACCTACACAACACGCGCGTCACAAGAGCTGCGTCCTACGCCACGAGAACACACCGCAGCGGCACAAAAGTGAGACGTAAAAATTGGCAGCTGTGGGATTCGAACCCACGCCTCCGAAGAGACTGGTGCCTAAAACCAGCGCCTTAGACCGCTCGGCCACGTTACCGCTGGAGCACGAGCGGCGAAACGTTTCCTTTGTAGTACAAAGATCACTCCGAAATGTAAGTGTCTTGGCAATCGCTGTGCCATGTATTTCCACTGCTCTCCCACTGGAAGCGTCTCTTTAGGCCATCCACAACAAGAAAATGCCGTGCCCGCCGTATGGTAGCGACGCCACTTGTCTGTAGCTGTCGTAGTTAAGGAGACAGCATCGAGAGACGTTTTCGTGCTGTGACCAGGTTTCGAACCTGGGCTTTCCGTAACCACTAAAGTATCATAGCTGTACCTGTCAGGCGGAGCTAGAATGCTCCATGTAACAAACATATGTGAGCTCAAGGAGGTTACACGTGAAGAGAAAGCGGCAGGTTAACACGACTACAGCAAAACCCCTGGCAGCGCTGGGATTCGAACCGACGCCTACGAAGAGACTGGTGCCTTAAACCAGCGCCATAGAGCGCTCGGCCATGCTACGTGCGCTGCAATGGGCACCAGTGTTCCTAGCATTTGTAGAAACAGTGCACGCCACAGCTTCCTGTTCTGCTGGGGCTGGCTGCTCATCCATCGCACTTCAAAACAACTGCCCTTTTCGACTACAGAGAGCAGCGGACGTCTGCGCTCTGGGAGGCGACATTACGTGTTGGTGAGGAAGTGATAGTGCAAACTGCGGCCTGCGGAACACGAGTGACAAAATCAAGAGAGCACTGTCATTTCGAGTACTCGTGCACTATCGCTATTGCAACGGCAGTAAGGCAAAACTTTCAAAATTGCCGTGACCAGGATTCGAACCTGGGTTATTGCGGCCACAACGCAGTGTCCTAACCACTAGACGATCACGGCCACGGCCACGAAGCCGCCCACGAAAGCAGCTGGCTGGAATGCAAGTGGCGATACACAGCAAAGCCTAGGCCAAGGTGTACGCCACAGCAGTGACAGACACGGTCCGCATCACGTGTATACGAGCAAATGAACGTTGCTGCGCTGTCAGGACACTAACTACAGTGGTTAGCTGCATTCACCTCCGTGGCAATATCTTGCAGTCCTCCAAGCCTCTTGACTACAGGTACCCGTATGTGGCTGGATAACAAGTGGATAGATGCCGCATCTCTCTCGCCGTCAGGTGTTGCCACGAATCATACTTAACGTGGCTTTCTGCACGCGTCAGCGTAGCGTCAGTCGATCAAAGTCGGGACAAGTCGCAAAAGAGGAGCAACAAAAACGCGCATTTCCGGTACCGGGAATCGAACCCGGGCCTCCTGGGTGAGAGCCAGGTATCCTAGCCACTAGACCACACCGGATAACGGCGGCAGCGCTCTTCCAGCGAACACAGCAACCACGCACGGTTAACTGTCGACAACTGTAAAAAATCCACTCTCTCGCGTTATAGAACGGCGTGCTCCGGACGCATTTCGTGGAGACGAACGCCAGCAATGATGAGAGCAAAAGGCGCCTCCAAATCCTGTCGTTGCACCACGCACTGTTCTACGGCAATTCACGAAGCAGAAGCTCACGCCTTGTTGTGCTGTTTTCTTTGCAGGCAATAAGCGCAGCCGTCTTCGACACAGGAAACATTACACGTTTGGCAGCTGTGGGGTTGGAACCCACGCCTCTCAAGAGACTGGTGCCTGAAACCAGCGCCTTAGACCGCTCGGCCACGCTACCTACACAACACGCGCGTCACAAGAGCTGCGTCCTACGCCACGAGAACACACCGCAGCGGCACAAAAGTGAGACGTAAAAATTGGCAGCTGTGGGATTCGAACCCACGCCTCCGAAGAGACTGGTGCCTAAAACCAGCGCCTTAGACCGCTCGGCCACGTTACCGCTGGAGCACGAGCGGCGAAACGTTTCCTTTGTAGTACAAAGATCACTCCGAAATGTAAGTGTCTTGGCAATCGCTGTGCCATGTATTTCCACTGCTCTCCCACTGGAAGCGTCTCTTTAGGCCATCCACAACAAGAAAATGCCGTGCCCGCCGTATGGTAGCGACGCCACTTGTCTGTAGCTGTCGTAGTTAAGGAGACAGCATCGAGAGACGTTTTCGTGCTGTGACCAGGTTTCGAACCTGGGCTTTCCGTAACCACTAAAGTATCATAGCTGTACCTGTCAGGCGGAGCTAGAATGCTCCATGTAACAAACATATGTGAGCTCAAGGAGGTTACACGTGAAGAGAAAGCGGCAGGTTAACACGACTACAGCAAAACCCCTGGCAGCGCTGGGATTCGAACCGACGCCTACGAAGAGACTGGTGCCTTAAACCAGCGCCATAGAGCGCTCGGCCATGCTACGTGCGCTGCAATGGGCACCAGTGTTCCTAGCATTTGTAGAAACAGTGCACGCCACAGCTTCCTGTTCTGCTGGGGCTGGCTGCTCATCCATCGCACTTCAAAACAACTGCCCTTTTCGACTACAGAGAGCAGCGGACGTCTGCGCTCTGGGAGGCGACATTACGTGTTGGTGAGGAAGTGATAGTGCAAACTGCGGCCTGCGGAACACGAGTGACAAAATCAAGAGAGCACTGTCATTTCGAGTACTCGTGCACTATCGCTATTGCAACGGCAGTAAGGCAAAACTTTCAAAATTGCCGTGACCAGGATTCGAACCTGGGTTATTGCGGCCACAACGCAGTGTCCTAACCACTAGACGATCACGGCCACGGCCACGAAGCCGCACACGAAAGCAGCTGGCTGGAATGCAAGTGGCGATACACAGCAAAGCCTAGGCCAAGGTGTACGCCACAGCAGTGACAGACACGGTCCGCATCACGTGTATACGAGCAAATGAACGTTGCTGCGCTGTCAGGACACTAACTACAGTGGTTAGCTGCATTCACCTCCGTGGCAATATCTTGCAGTCCTCCAAGCCTCTTGACTACAGGTACCCGTATGTGGCTGGATAACAAGTGGATAGATGCCGCATCTCTCTCGCCGTCAGGTGTTGCCACGAATCATACTTAACGTGGCTTTCTGCACGCGTCAGCGTAGCGTCAGTCGATCAAAGTCGGGACAAGTCGCAAAAGAGGAGCAACAAAAACGCGCATTTCCGGTACCGGGAATCGAACCCGGGCCTCCTGGGTGAGAGCCAGGTATCCTAGCCACTAGACCACACCGGATAACGGCGGCAGCGCTCTTCCAGCGAACACAGCAACCACGCACGGTTAACTGTCGACAACTGTAAAAAATCCACTCTCTCGCGTTATAGAACGGCGTGCTCCGGACGCATTTCGTGGAGACGAACGCCAGCAATGATGAGAGCAAAAGGCGCCTCCAAATCCTGTCGTTGCACCACGCACTGTTCTACGGCAATTCACGAAGCAGAAGCTCACGCCTTGTTGTGCTGTTTTCTTTGCAGGCAATAAGCGCAGCCGTCTTCGACACAGGAAACATTACACGTTTGGCAGCTGTGGGGTTGGAACCCACGCCTCTCAAGAGACTGGTGCCTGAAACCAGCGCCTTAGACCGCTCGGCCACGCTACCTACACAACACGCGCGTCACAAGAGCTGCGTCCTACGCCACGAGAACACACCGCAGCGGCACAAAAGTGAGACGTAAAAATTGGCAGCTGTGGGATTCGAACCCACGCCTCCGAAGAGACTGGTGCCTAAAACCAGCGCCTTAGACCGCTCGGCCACGTTACCGCTGGAGCACGAGCGGCGAAACGTTTCCTTTGTAGTACAAAGATCACTCCGAAATGTAAGTGTCTTGGCAATCGCTGTGCCATGTATTTCCACTGCTCTCCCACTGGAAGCGTCTCTTTAGGCCATCCACAACAAGAAAATGCCGTGCCCGCCGTATGGTAGCGACGCCACTTGTCTGTAGCTGTCGTAGTTAAGGAGACAGCATCGAGAGACGTTTTCGTGCTGTGACCAGGTTTCGAACCTGGGCTTTCCGTAACCACTAAAGTATCATAGCTGTACCTGTCAGGCGGAGCTAGAATGCTCCATGTAACAAACATATGTGAGCTCAAGGAGGTTACACGTGAAGAGAAAGCGGCAGGTTAACACGACTACAGCAAAACCCCTGGCAGCGCTGGGATTCGAACCGACGCCTACGAAGAGACTGGTGCCTTAAACCAGCGCCATAGAGCGCTCGGCCATGCTACGTGCGCTGCAATGGGCACCAGTGTTCCTAGCATTTGTAGAAACAGTGCACGCCACAGCTTCCTGTTCTGCTGGGGCTGGCTGCTCATCCATCGCACTTCAAAACAACTGCCCTTTTCGACTACAGAGAGCAGCGGACGTCTGCGCTCTGGGAGGCGACATTACGTGTTGGTGAGGAAGTGATAGTGCAAACTGCGGCCTGCGGAACACGAGTGACAAAATCAAGAGAGCACTGTCATTTCGAGTACTCGTGCACTATCGCTATTGCAACGGCAGTAAGGCAAAACTTTCAAAATTGCCGTGACCAGGATTCGAACCTGGGTTATTGCGGCCACAACGCAGTGTCCTAACCACTAGACGATCACGGCCACGGCCACGAAGCCGCCCACGAAAGCAGCTGGCTGGAATGCAAGTGGCGATACACAGCAAAGCCTAGGCCAAGGTGTACGCCACAGCAGTGTCAGACACGGTCCGCATCACGTGTATACGAGCAAATGAACGTTGCTGCGCTGTCAGGACACTAACTACAGTGGTTAGCTGCATTCACCTCCGTGGCAATATCTTGCAGTCCTCCAAGCCTCTTGACTACAGGTACCCGTATGTGGCTGGATAACAAGTGGATAGATGCCGCATCTCTCTCGCCGTCAGGTGTTGCCACGAATCATACTTAACGTGGCTTTCTGCACGCGTCAGCGTAGCGTCAGTCGATCAAAGTCGGGACAAGTCGCAAAAGAGGAGCAACAAAAACGCGCATTTCCGGTACCGGGAATCGAACCCGGGCCTCCTGGGTGAGAGCCAGGTATCCTAGCCACTAGACCACACCGGATAACGGCGGCAGCGCTCTTCCAGCGAACACAGCAACCACGCACGGTTAACTGTCGACAACTGTAAAAAATCCACTCTCTCGCGTTATAGAACGGCGTGCTCCGGACGCATTTCGTGGAGACGAACGCCAGCAATGATGAGAGCAAAAGGCGCCTCCAAATCCTGTCGTTGCACCACGCACTGTTCTACGGCAATTCACGAAGCAGAAGCTCACGCCTTGTTGTGCTGTTTTCTTTGCAGGCAATAAGCGCAGCCGTCTTCGACACAGGAAACATTACACGTTTGGCAGCTGTGGGGTTGGAACCCACGCCTCTCAAGAGACTGGTGCCTGAAACCAGCGCCTTAGACCGCTCGGCCACGCTACCTACACAACACGCGCGTCACAAGAGCTGCGTCCTACGCCACGAGAACACACCGCAGCGGCACAAAAGTGAGACGTAAAAATTGGCAGCTGTGGGATTCGAACCCACGCCTCCGAAGAGACTGGTGCCTAAAACCAGCGCCTTAGACCGCTCGGCCACGTTACCGCTGGAGCACGAGCGGCGAAACGTTTCCTTTGTAGTACAAAGATCACTCCGAAATGTAAGTGTCTTGGCAATCGCTGTGCCATGTATTTCCACTGCTCTCCCACTGGAAGCGTCTCTTTAGGCCATCCACAACAAGAAAATGCCGTGCCCGCCGTATGGTAGCGACGCCACTTGTCTGTAGCTGTCGTAGTTAAGGAGACAGCATCGAGAGACGTTTTCGTGCTCTGACCAGGTTTCGAACCTGGGCTTTCCGTAACCACTAAAGTATCATAGCTGTACCTGTCAGGCGGAGCTAGAATGCTCCATGTAACAAACATATGTGAGCTCAAGGAGGTTACACGTGAAGAGAAAGCGGCAGGTTAACACGACTACAGCAAAACCCCTGGCAGCGCTGGGATTCGAACCGACGCCTACGAAGAGACTGGTGCCTTAAACCAGCGCCATAGAGCGCTCGGCCATGCTACGTGCGCTGCAATGGGCACCAGTGTTCCTAGCATTTGTAGAAACAGTGCACGCCACAGCTTCCTGTTCTGCTGGGGCTGGCTGCTCATCCATCGCACTTCAAAACAACTGCCCTTTTCGACTACAGAGAGCAGCGGACGTCTGCGCTCTGGGAGGCGACATTACGTGTTGGTGAGGAAGTGATAGTGCAAACTGCGGCCTGCGGAACACGAGTGACAAAATCAAGAGAGCACTGTCATTTCGAGTACTCGTGCACTATCGCTATTGCAACGGCAGTAAGGCAAAACTTTCAAAATTGCCGTGACCAGGATTCGAACCTGGGTTATTGCGGCCACAACGCAGTGTCCTAACCACTAGACGATCACGGCCACGGCCACGAAGCCGCCCACGAAAGCAGCTGGCTGGAATGCAAGTGGCGATACACAGCAAAGCCTAGGCCAAGGTGTACGCCACAGCAGTGTCAGACACGGTCCGCATCACGTGTATACGAGCAAATGAACGTTGCTGCGCTGTCAGGACACTAACTACAGTGGTTAGCTGCATTCACCTCCGTGGCAATATCTTGCAGTCCTCCAAGCCTCTTGACTACAGGTACCCGTATGTGGCTGGATAACAAGTGGATAGATGCCGCATCTCTCTCGCCGTCAGGTGTTGCCACGAATCATACTTAACGTGGCTTTCTGCACGCGTCAGCGTAGCGTCAGTCGATCAAAGTCGGGACAAGTCGCAAAAGAGGAGCAACAAAAACGCGCATTTCCGGTACCGGGAATCGAACCCGGGCCTCCTGGGTGAGAGCCAGGTATCCTAGCCACTAGACCACACCGGATAACGGCGGCAGCGCTCTTCCAGCGAACACAGCAACCACGCACGGTTAACTGTCGACAACTGTAAAAAATCCACTCTCTCGCGTTATAGAACGGCGTGCTCCGGACGCATTTCGTGGAGACGAACGCCAGCAATGATGAGAGCAAAAGGCGCCTCCAAATCCTGTCGTTGCACCACGCACTGTTCTACGGCAATTCACGAAGCAGAAGCTCACGCCTTGTTGTGCTGTTTTCTTTGCAGGCAATAAGCGCAGCCGTCTTCGACACAGGAAACATTACACGTTTGGCAGCTGTGGGGTTGGAACCCACGCCTCTCAAGAGACTGGTGCCTGAAACCAGCGCCTTAGACCGCTCGGCCACGCTACCTACACAACACGCGCGTCACAAGAGCTGCGTCCTACGCCACGAGAACACACCGCAGCGGCACAAAAGTGAGACGTAAAAATTGGCAGCTGTGGGATTCGAACCCACGCCTCCGAAGAGACTTGTGCCTAAAACCAGCGCCTTAGACCGCTCGGCCACGTTACCGCTGGAGCACGAGCGGCGAAACGTTTCCTTTGCAGTACAAAGATCACTCCGAAATGTAAGTGTCTTGGCAATCGCTGTGCCATGTATTTCCACTGCTCTCCCACTGGAAGCGTCTCTTTAGGCCATCCACAACAAGAAAATGCCGTGCCCGCCGTATGGTAGCGACGCCACTTGTCTGTAGCTGTCGTAGTTAAGGAGACAGCATCGAGAGACGTTTTCGTGCTCTGACCAGGTTTCGAACCTGGGCTTTCCGTAACCACTAAAGTATCATAGCTGTACCTGTCAGGCGGAGCTAGAATGCTCCATGTAACAAACATATGTGAGCTCAAGGAGGTTACACGTGAAGAGAAAGCGGCAGGTTAACACGACTACAGCAAAACCCCTGGCAGCGCTGGGATTCGAACCGACGCCTACGAAGAGACTGGTGCCTTAAACCAGCGCCATAGAGCGCTCGGCCATGCTACGTGCGCTGCAATGGGCACCAGTGTTCCTAGCATTTGTAGAAACAGTGCACGCCACAGCTTCCTGTTCTGCTGGGGCTGGCTGCTCATCCATCGCACTTCAAAACAACTGCCCTTTTCGACTACAGAGAGCAGCGGACGTCTGCGCTCTGGGAGGCGACATTACGTGTTGGTGAGGAAGTGATAGTGCAAACTGCGGCCTGCGGAACACGAGTGACAAAATCAAGAGAGCACTGTCATTTCGAGTACTCGTGCACTATCGCTATTGCAACGGCAGTAAGGCAAAACTTTCAAAATTGCCGTGACCAGGATTCGAACCTGGGTTATTGCGGCCACAACGCAGTGTCCTAACCACTAGACGATCACGGCCACGGCCACGAAGCCGCCCACGAAAGCAGCTGGCTGGAATGCAAGTGGCGATACACAGCAAAGCCTAGGCCAAGGTGTACGCCACAGCAGTGTCAGACACGGTCCGCATCACGTGTATACGAGCAAATGAACGTTGCTGCGCTGTCAGGACACTAACTACAGTGGTTAGCTGCATTCACCTCCGTGGCAATATCTTGCAGTCCTCCAAGCCTCTTGACTACAGGTACCCGTATGTGGCTGGATAACAAGTGGATAGATGCCGCATCTCTCTCGCCGTCAGGTGTTGCCACGAATCATACTTAACGTGGCTTTCTGCACGCGTCAGCGTAGCGTCAGTCGATCAAAGTCGGGACAAGTCGCAAAAGAGGAGCAACAAAAACGCGCATTTCCGGTACCGGGAATCGAACCCGGGCCTCCTGGGTGAGAGCCAGGTATCCTAGCCACTAGACCACACCGGATAACGGCGGCAGCGCTCTTCCAGCGAACACAGCAACCACGCACGGTTAACTGTCGACAACTGTAAAAAATCCACTCTCTCGCGTTATAGAACGGCGTGCTCCGGACGCATTTCGTGGAGACGAACGCCAGCAATGATGAGAGCAAAAGGCGCCTCCAAATCCTGTCGTTGCACCACGCACTGTTCTACGGCAATTCACGAAGCAGAAGCTCACGCCTTGTTGTGCTGTTTTCTTTGCAGGCAATAAGCGCAGCCGTCTTCGACACAGGAAACATTACACGTTTGGCAGCTGTGGGGTTGGAACCCACGCCTCTCAAGAGACTGGTGCCTGAAACCAGCGCCTTAGACCGCTCGGCCACGCTACCTACACAACACGCGCGTCACAAGAGCTGCGTCCTACGCCACGAGAACACACCGCAGCGGCACAAAAGTGAGACGTAAAAATTGGCAGCTGTGGGATTCGAACCCACGCCTCCGAAGAGACTGGTGCCTAAAACCAGCGCCTTAGACCGCTCGGCCACGTTACCGCTGGAGCACGAGCGGCGAAACGTTTCCTTTGTAGTACAAAGATCACTCCGAAATGTAAGTGTCTTGGCAATCGCTGTGCCATGTATTTCCACTGCTCTCCCACTGGAAGCGTCTCTTTAGGCCATCCACAACAAGAAAATGCCGTGCCCGCCGTATGGTAGCGACGCCACTTGTCTGTAGCTGTCGTAGTTAAGGAGACAGCATCGAGAGACGTTTTCGTGCTGTGACCAGGTTTCGAACCTGGGCTTTCCGTAACCACTAAAGTATCATAGCTGTACCTGTCAGGCGGAGCTAGAATGCTCCATGTAACAAACATATGTGAGCTCAAGGAGGTTACACGTGAAGAGAAAGCGGCAGGTTAACACGACTACAGCAAAACCCCTGGCAGCGCTGGGATTCGAACCGACGCCTACGAAGAGACTGGTGCCTTAAACCAGCGCCATAGAGCGCTCGGCCATGCTACGTGCGCTGCAATGGGCACCAGTGTTCCTAGCATTTGTAGAAACAGTGCACGCCACAGCTTCCTGTTCTGCTGGGGCTGGCTGCTCATCCATCGCACTTCAAAACAACTGCCCTTTTCGACTACAGAGAGCAGCGGACGTCTGCGCTCTGGGAGGCGACATTACGTGTTGGTGAGGAAGTGATAGTGCAAACTGCGGCCTGCGGAACACGAGTGACAAAATCAAGAGAGCACTGTCATTTCGAGTACTCGTGCACTATCGCTATTGCAACGGCAGTAAGGCAAAACTTTCAAAATTGCCGTGACCAGGATTCGAACCTGGGTTATTGCGGCCACAACGCAGTGTCCTAACCACTAGACGATCACGGCCACGGCCACGAAGCCGCCCACGAAAGCAGCTGGCTGGAATGCAAGTGGCGATACACAGCAAAGCCTAGGCCAAGGTGTACGCCACAGCAGTGACAGACACGGTCCGCATCACGTGTATACGAGCAAATGAACGTTGCTGCGCTGTCAGGACACTAACTACAGTGGTTAGCTGCATTCACCTCCGTGGCAATATCTTGCAGTCCTCCAAGCCTCTTGACTACAGGTACCCGTATGTGGCTGGATAACAAGTGGATAGATGCCGCATCTCTCTCGCCGTCAGGTGTTGCCACGAATCATACTTAACGTGGCTTTCTGCACGCGTCAGCGTAGCGTCAGTCGATCAAAGTCGGGACAAGTCGCAAAAGAGGAGCAACAAAAACGCGCATTTCCGGTACCGGGAATCGAACCCGGGCCTCCTGGGTGAGAGCCAGGTATCCTAGCCACTAGACCACACCGGATAACGGCGGCAGCGCTCTTCCAGCGAACACAGCAACCACGCACGGTTAACTGTCGACAACTGTAAAAAATCCACTCTCTCGCGTTATAGAACGGCGTGCTCCGGACGCATTTCGTGGAGACGAACGCCAGCAATGATGAGAGCAAAAGGCGCCTCCAAATCCTGTCGTTGCACCACGCACTGTTCTACGGCAATTCACGAAGCAGAAGCTCACGCCTTGTTGTGCTGTTTTCTTTGCAGGCAATAAGCGCAGCCGTCTTCGACACAGGAAACATTACACGTTTGGCAGCTGTGGGGTTGGAACCCACGCCTCTCAAGAGACTGGTGCCTGAAACCAGCGCCTTAGACCGCTCGGCCACGCTACCTACACAACACGCGCGTCACAAGAGCTGCGTCCTACGCCACGAGAACACACCGCAGCGGCACAAAAGTGAGACGTAAAAATTGGCAGCTGTGGGATTCGAACCCACGCCTCCGAAGAGACTGGTGCCTAAAACCAGCGCCTTAGACCGCTCGGCCACGTTACCGCTGGAGCACGAGCGGCGAAACGTTTCCTTTGTAGTACAAAGATCACTCCGAAATGTAAGTGTCTTGGCAATCGCTGTGCCATGTATTTCCACTGCTCTCCCACTGGAAGCGTCTCTTTAGGCCATCCACAACAAGAAAATGCCGTGCCCGCCGTATGGTAGCGACGCCACTTGTCTGTAGCTGTCGTAGTTAAGGAGACAGCATCGAGAGACGTTTTCGTGCTGTGACCAGGTTTCGAACCTGGGCTTTCCGTAACCACTAAAGTATCATAGCTGTACCTGTCAGGCGGAGCTAGAATGCTCCATGTAACAAACATATGTGAGCTCAAGGAGGTTACACGTGAAGAGAAAGCGGCAGGTTAACACGACTACAGCAAAACCCCTGGCAGCGCTGGGATTCGAACCGACGCCTACGAAGAGACTGGTGCCTTAAACCAGCGCCATAGAGCGCTCGGCCATGCTACGTGCGCTGCAATGGGCACCAGTGTTCCTAGCATTTGTAGAAACAGTGCACGCCACAGCTTCCTGTTCTGCTGGGGCTGGCTGCTCATCCATCGCACTTCAAAACAACTGCCCTTTTCGACTACAGAGAGCAGCGGACGTCTGCGCTCTGGGAGGCGACATTACGTGTTGGTGAGGAAGTGATAGTGCAAACTGCGGCCTGCGGAACACGAGTGACAAAATCAAGAGAGCACTGTCATTTCGAGTACTCGTGCACTATCGCTATTGCAACGGCAGTAAGGCAAAACTTTCAAAATTGCCGTGACCAGGATTCGAACCTGGGTTATTGCGGCCACAACGCAGTGTCCTAACCACTAGACGATCACGGCCACGGCCACGAAGCCGCCCACGAAAGCAGCTGGCTGGAATGCAAGTGGCGATACACAGCAAAGCCTAGGCCAAGGTGTACGCCACAGCAGTGACAGACACGGTCCGCATCACGTGTATACGAGCAAATGAACGTTGCTGCGCTGTCAGGACACTAACTACAGTGGTTAGCTGCATTCACCTCCGTGGCAATATCTTGCAGTCCTCCAAGCCTCTTGACTACAGGTACCCGTATGTGGCTGGATAACAAGTGGATAGATGCCGCATCTCTCTCGCCGTCAGGTGTTGCCACGAATCATACTTAACGTGGCTTTCTGCACGCGTCAGCGTAGCGTCAGTCGATCAAAGTCGGGACAAGTCGCAAAAGAGGAGCAACAAAAACGCGCATTTCCGGTACCGGGAATCGAACCCGGGCCTCCTGGGTGAGAGCCAGGTATCCTAGCCACTAGACCACACCGGATAACGGCGGCAGCGCTCTTCCAGCGAACACAGCAACCACGCACGGTTAACTGTCGACAACTGTAAAAAATCCACTCTCTCGCGTTATAGAACGGCGTGCTCCGGACGCATTTCGTGGAGACGAACGCCAGCAATGATGAGAGCAAAAGGCGCCTCCAAATCCTGTCGTTGCACCACGCACTGTTCTACGGCAATTCACGAAGCAGAAGCTCACGCCTTGTTGTGCTGTTTTCTTTGCAGGCAATAAGCGCAGCCGTCTTCGACACAGGAAACATTACACGTTTGGCAGCTGTGGGGTTGGAACCCACGCCTCTCAAGAGACTGGTGCCTGAAACCAGCGCCTTAGACCGCTCGGCCACGCTACCTACACAACACGCGCGTCACAAGAGCTGCGTCCTACGCCACGAGAACACACCGCAGCGGCACAAAAGTGAGACGTAAAAATTGGCAGCTGTGGGATTCGAACCCACGCCTCCGAAGAGACTGGTGCCTAAAACCAGCGCCTTAGACCGCTCGGCCACGTTACCGCTGGAGCACGAGCGGCGAAACGTTTCCTTTGTAGTACAAAGATCACTCCGAAATGTAAGTGTCTTGGCAATCGCTGTGCCATGTATTTCCACTGCTCTCCCACTGGAAGCGTCTCTTTAGGCCATCCACAACAAGAAAATGCCGTGCCCGCCGTATGGTAGCGACGCCACTTGTCTGTAGCTGTCGTAGTTAAGGAGACAGCATCGAGAGACGTTTTCGTGCTGTGACCAGGTTTCGAACCTGGGCTTTCCGTAACCACTAAAGTATCATAGCTGTACCTGTCAGGCGGAGCTAGAATGCTCCATGTAACAAACATATGTGAGCTCAAGGAGGTTACACGTGAAGAGAAAGCGGCAGGTTAACACGACTACAGCAAAACCCCTGGCAGCGCTGGGATTCGAACCGACGCCTACGAAGAGACTGGTGCCTTAAACCAGCGCCATAGAGCGCTCGGCCATGCTACGTGCGCTGCAATGGGCACCAGTGTTCCTAGCATTTGTAGAAACAGTGCACGCCACAGCTTCCTGTTCTGCTGGGGCTGGCTGCTCATCCATCGCACTTCAAAACAACTGCCCTTTTCGACTACAGAGAGCAGCGGACGTCTGCGCTCTGGGAGGCGACATTACGTGTTGGTGAGGAAGTGATAGTGCAAACTGCGGCCTGCGGAACACGAGTGACAAAATCAAGAGAGCACTGTCATTTCGAGTACTCGTGCACTATCGCTATTGCAACGGCAGTAAGGCAAAACTTTCAAAATTGCCGTGACCAGGATTCGAACCTGGGTTATTGCGGCCACAACGCAGTGTCCTAACCACTAGACGATCACGGCCACGGCCACGAAGCCGCACACGAAAGCAGCTGGCTGGAATGCAAGTGGCGATACACAGCAAAGCCTAGGCCAAGGTGTACGCCACAGCAGTGACAGACACGGTCCGCATCACGTGTATACGAGCAAATGAACGTTGCTGCGCTGTCAGGACACTAACTACAGTGGTTAGCTGCATTCACCTCCGTGGCAATATCTTGCAGTCCTCCAAGCCTCTTGACTACAGGTACCCGTATGTGGCTGGATAACAAGTGGATAGATGCCGCATCTCTCTCGCCGTCAGGTGTTGCCACGAATCATACTTAACGTGGCTTTCTGCACGCGTCAGCGTAGCGTCAGTCGATCAAAGTCGGGACAAGTCGCAAAAGAGGAGCAACAAAAACGCGCATTTCCGGTACCGGGAATCGAACCCGGGCCTCCTGGGTGAGAGCCAGGTATCCTAGCCACTAGACCACACCGGATAACGGCGGCAGCGCTCTTCCAGCGAACACAGCAACCACGCACGGTTAACTGTCGACAACTGTAAAAAATCCACTCTCTCGCGTTATAGAACGGCGTGCTCCGGACGCATTTCGTGGAGACGAACGCCAGCAATGATGAGAGCAAAAGGCGCCTCCAAATCCTGTCGTTGCACCACGCACTGTTCTACGGCAATTCACGAAGCAGAAGCTCACGCCTTGTTGTGCTGTTTTCTTTGCAGGCAATAAGCGCAGCCGTCTTCGACACAGGAAACATTACACGTTTGGCAGCTGTGGGGTTGGAACCCACGCCTCTCAAGAGACTGGTGCCTGAAACCAGCGCCTTAGACCGCTCGGCCACGCTACCTACACAACACGCGCGTCACAAGAGCTGCGTCCTACGCCACGAGAACACACCGCAGCGGCACAAAAGTGAGACGTAAAAATTGGCAGCTGTGGGATTCGAACCCACGCCTCCGAAGAGACTGGTGCCTAAAACCAGCGCCTTAGACCGCTCGGCCACGTTACCGCTGGAGCACGAGCGGCGAAACGTTTCCTTTGTAGTACAAAGATCACTCCGAAATGTAAGTGTCTTGGCAATCGCTGTGCCATGTATTTCCACTGCTCTCCCACTGGAAGCGTCTCTTTAGGCCATCCACAACAAGAAAATGCCGTGCCCGCCGTATGGTAGCGACGCCACTTGTCTGTAGCTGTCGTAGTTAAGGAGACAGCATCGAGAGACGTTTTCGTGCTGTGACCAGGTTTCGAACCTGGGCTTTCCGTAACCACTAAAGTATCATAGCTGTACCTGTCAGGCGGAGCTAGAATGCTCCATGTAACAAACATATGTGAGCTCAAGGAGGTTACACGTGAAGAGAAAGCGGCAGGTTAACACGACTACAGCAAAACCCCTGGCAGCGCTGGGATTCGAACCGACGCCTACGAAGAGACTGGTGCCTTAAACCAGCGCCATAGAGCGCTCGGCCATGCTACGTGCGCTGCAATGGGCACCAGTGTTCCTAGCATTTGTAGAAACAGTGCACGCCACAGCTTCCTGTTCTGCTGGGGCTGGCTGCTCATCCATCGCACTTCAAAACAACTGCCCTTTTCGACTACAGAGAGCAGCGGACGTCTGCGCTCTGGGAGGCGACATTACGTGTTGGTGAGGAAGTGATAGTGCAAACTGCGGCCTGCGGAACACGAGTGACAAAATCAAGAGAGCACTGTCATTTCGAGTACTCGTGCACTATCGCTATTGCAACGGCAGTAAGGCAAAACTTTCAAAATTGCCGTGACCAGGATTCGAACCTGGGTTATTGCGGCCACAACGCAGTGTCCTAACCACTAGACGATCACGGCCACGGCCACGAAGCCGCCCACGAAAGCAGCTGGCTGGAATGCAAGTGGCGATACACAGCAAAGCCTAGGCCAAGGTGTACGCCACAGCAGTGTCAGACACGGTCCGCATCACGTGTATACGAGCAAATGAACGTTGCTGCGCTGTCAGGACACTAACTACAGTGGTTAGCTGCATTCACCTCCGTGGCAATATCTTGCAGTCCTCCAAGCCTCTTGACTACAGGTACCCGTATGTGGCTGGATAACAAGTGGATAGATGCCGCATCTCTCTCGCCGTCAGGTGTTGCCACGAATCATACTTAACGTGGCTTTCTGCACGCGTCAGCGTAGCGTCAGTCGATCAAAGTCGGGACAAGTCGCAAAAGAGGAGCAACAAAAACGCGCATTTCCGGTACCGGGAATCGAACCCGGGCCTCCTGGGTGAGAGCCAGGTATCCTAGCCACTAGACCACACCGGATAACGGCGGCAGCGCTCTTCCAGCGAACACAGCAACCACGCACGGTTAACTGTCGACAACTGTAAAAAATCCACTCTCTCGCGTTATAGAACGGCGTGCTCCGGACGCATTTCGTGGAGACGAACGCCAGCAATGATGAGAGCAAAAGGCGCCTCCAAATCCTGTCGTTGCACCACGCACTGTTCTACGGCAATTCACGAAGCAGAAGCTCACGCCTTGTTGTGCTGTTTTCTTTGCAGGCAATAAGCGCAGCCGTCTTCGACACAGGAAACATTACACGTTTGGCAGCTGTGGGGTTGGAACCCACGCCTCTCAAGAGACTGGTGCCTGAAACCAGCGCCTTAGACCGCTCGGCCACGCTACCTACACAACACGCGCGTCACAAGAGCTGCGTCCTACGCCACGAGAACACACCGCAGCGGCACAAAAGTGAGACGTAAAAATTGGCAGCTGTGGGATTCGAACCCACGCCTCCGAAGAGACTGGTGCCTAAAACCAGCGCCTTAGACCGCTCGGCCACGTTACCGCTGGAGCACGAGCGGCGAAACGTTTCCTTTGTAGTACAAAGATCACTCCGAAATGTAAGTGTCTTGGCAATCGCTGTGCCATGTATTTCCACTGCTCTCCCACTGGAAGCGTCTCTTTAGGCCATCCACAACAAGAAAATGCCGTGCCCGCCGTATGGTAGCGACGCCACTTGTCTGTAGCTGTCGTAGTTAAGGAGACAGCATCGAGAGACGTTTTCGTGCTCTGACCAGGTTTCGAACCTGGGCTTTCCGTAACCACTAAAGTATCATAGCTGTACCTGTCAGGCGGAGCTAGAATGCTCCATGTAACAAACATATGTGAGCTCAAGGAGGTTACACGTGAAGAGAAAGCGGCAGGTTAACACGACTACAGCAAAACCCCTGGCAGCGCTGGGATTCGAACCGACGCCTACGAAGAGACTGGTGCCTTAAACCAGCGCCATAGAGCGCTCGGCCATGCTACGTGCGCTGCAATGGGCACCAGTGTTCCTAGCATTTGTAGAAACAGTGCACGCCACAGCTTCCTGTTCTGCTGGGGCTGGCTGCTCATCCATCGCACTTCAAAACAACTGCCCTTTTCGACTACAGAGAGCAGCGGACGTCTGCGCTCTGGGAGGCGACATTACGTGTTGGTGAGGAAGTGATAGTGCAAACTGCGGCCTGCGGAACACGAGTGACAAAATCAAGAGAGCACTGTCATTTCGAGTACTCGTGCACTATCGCTATTGCAACGGCAGTAAGGCAAAACTTTCAAAATTGCCGTGACCAGGATTCGAACCTGGGTTATTGCGGCCACAACGCAGTGTCCTAACCACTAGACGATCACGGCCACGGCCACGAAGCCGCCCACGAAAGCAGCTGGCTGGAATGCAAGTGGCGATACACAGCAAAGCCTAGGCCAAGGTGTACGCCACAGCAGTGTCAGACACGGTCCGCATCACGTGTATACGAGCAAATGAACGTTGCTGCGCTGTCAGGACACTAACTACAGTGGTTAGCTGCATTCACCTCCGTGGCAATATCTTGCAGTCCTCCAAGCCTCTTGACTACAGGTACCCGTATGTGGCTGGATAACAAGTGGATAGATGCCGCATCTCTCTCGCCGTCAGGTGTTGCCACGAATCATACTTAACGTGGCTTTCTGCACGCGTCAGCGTAGCGTCAGTCGATCAAAGTCGGGACAAGTCGCAAAAGAGGAGCAACAAAAACGCGCATTTCCGGTACCGGGAATCGAACCCGGGCCTCCTGGGTGAGAGCCAGGTATCCTAGCCACTAGACCACACCGGATAACGGCGGCAGCGCTCTTCCAGCGAACACAGCAACCACGCACGGTTAACTGTCGACAACTGTAAAAAATCCACTCTCTCGCGTTATAGAACGGCGTGCTCCGGACGCATTTCGTGGAGACGAACGCCAGCAATGATGAGAGCAAAAGGCGCCTCCAAATCCTGTCGTTGCACCACGCACTGTTCTACGGCAATTCACGAAGCAGAAGCTCACGCCTTGTTGTGCTGTTTTCTTTGCAGGCAATAAGCGCAGCCGTCTTCGACACAGGAAACATTACACGTTTGGCAGCTGTGGGGTTGGAAC
Organism: Schistocerca nitens; assembly: GCF_023898315.1. NCBI lineage: Eukaryota > Metazoa > Arthropoda > Insecta > Orthoptera > Acrididae > Schistocerca > Schistocerca nitens. The sequence continues at coordinate 792,804,383 of NC_064614.1, forward strand.
CCACGCCTCTCAAGAGACTGGTGCCTGAAACCAGCGCCTTAGACCGCTCGGCCACGCTACCTACACAACACGCGCGTCACAAGAGCTGCGTCCTACGCCACGAGAACACACCGCAGCGGCACAAAAGTGAGACGTAAAAATT